>NC_133334.1:218593396-218760260 GCF_042186555.1 Aquarana catesbeiana | reverse complement strand
TCACATAAAATCCGCTAAGAGGTGGAAAATTCCTTCTTGCTCAAACAGGAGGAATGGGAAGCTCCTAACAGGATTGAAGACGAAAAGAAAGACAAAAAAGGAATAAATGCCTCCACTGTCCAAAGAAGGGTCATGGTGAAAGAAAGAAATCCTTCCTTAATGGACCTGTTGGCAGAAGGTTTGCCTGAATGCCCCTTACATTCATTATCTATTTTTTGTGAGAATAAGCTCCTCAGCTTACATATAAATCAATCAGCCATAACTTTATGACTACCCACCTAATCTTGAGTAGGCCCCCCCTTTTGCCACCAAAACAGCTAGTCTACCACAAACACAAACTTGTTGTGTTCTTCAAACCATTTTTGCAGAATGGCAGGGTGCATTATCCTGCTGAAAGAGGCCACTACTACCAGGCAACATTATTTCCATGAAGGGGTGTACTTGGTCAGCAACAATATGTAGGCAGTAATTGTCCTGTAACATCCACATGAACAGCAGGATTAAGGTTTCCCAGCAGAACTTTGCTAAAAGCATCACACTGCCTTCATCCCATACTGCATCCTGGTCCCATCTCTTCCCTAGATAAGCGATGGAAACACACGCGCCCATCCACTTGATGTAAAAAGAAAATGTGATTCATCAGACTAGGCCGCCTTCTTTCATCACTCTGTGGTCCAGTTCTGATGCGCACATGCCCACTCTAGGCGACAGGTCAGCCTGGGCACGCTAACTGGTCTGAGGCTACACAACAACCTGCAGTGCCCAATTTTTACTGCTTTAAACACATCAACATCAAAGACAACATATTTATGTGCTGCTTAAGATATCCCACTGACTTTCAGATTCCACTGTAATGAGAATCAATGTTATTCACTTAACTTGTCAGTGATCATAAAGTTACGGCCGATCGGTGTGTATAAATATATATTTTAGCCCCAACATTAAATAAATATAATATAGCGCCAATCCCGGTATCCCCATATGGGCAGGAAGGGTATCGTAATGGGACTAAAGGGGTGGATAGGTAACAGATCCCACAGCTCAGTATTTATGGGGGAATGTGGCACCCCTGCTTCAGCTGAGTATACCCCTGAAGGGGTCTTCAGGGACTGGTTTACATCTGTGCAGCTCACCATTGCCCTGGAACTGCATAGCACCCTGTGGGCTAAACTGTACACACTGCACAACGTGCCGAGGAGTGCCTAACGCAAGATCCAGACCCCAAAGCAACTTCACAGGCCGGTCCCCATGTCCTTCTTGAATTTGACAGGATTCAGGTACCTTGGAGTGGATAGGGGACTGATCCAGAAAGCAGAGAAAGAGAGAGATAAAAAGTAGTGGGAAGAGCATCCATTACCTAAGGACACTAGCAAAAAATTTGAGAATAACTGTCAGTGGGAGGGCATACAATTGGGGTCCTTACAATTTTCTTTACCATTGTCTAATCAACATAAAAGCCTGTCTTCTAAGAATATGCCTGTGTCTTGTACTGTACAATTCAGAAACAGATTTCACAGATCCATGAAAACATTTGCACGACTCGGCCCGCTATTTTAGATAAAACACGATTTCCCCACCCCTTCCCAATCCTGAATCCTTCCCCCAGCCCGCTACACTACCCTTTACACTTTTTCTGAAACTTTTTTCATTAAACCAATTTTAAGCTAACCAAATTGTCACTCTTCTGACACAATTCATGATTTTGCATATCATACTGTATATTGTTAAAGGAACAGAAGAAATGCTTATTTTTTGAATGTGTGTTGAAAGTGAGAGACTTCTGTTTTAAAGTGGACCATGCAATGAAAAACAAGGTCCGCAACATTCCCAGAATCTCATCAGAAGAATGAAGCTTCAACCTCTCTTAGCTGCTACAGCCAAAGCTAGGGTGTAAAGTAAGGATTTTTAAACTTTCTCTACAGCCTTTTTTTTGGTCAATATTAAACCCAAACCAAATGTGTAAATATTTTGCAGCTTAGCAATCATTGGGGTGGCTGCATTAGTTTTTTTGCTTTTTTTCCTTGTGGTATAAAGGTTTTTCATGAATAAAAGCTGATCATTGTAAGGCCTCCTACCAGTGTTTAATGGTTTGTCTCATCCCTGTAAACGGATACATCTGGAAAAAAGCTTGTTCTTTTGAAAAACAGACTTACTGACTTGATCACCAGATGATAATAGAGGAAAGCCTAAAAAAGAAAACTAACTTGGCCATCATATCTAAGATGGTAAGCTGCAATATAATAAAAGTTTACTTTTGGGTTTAATACTGCTTTAAGGGAAATGCATCACGCGATTTGCATTGGTGGGGGTTCATTATGGAAAATCAATGACTTGGAATATGCATGCAGATCTAACTATTTTTGGTATAACCTGTTGCATGCTTATTCCAGGTCAGTACAGAGGTCAGTGGTGGCCAAGCAACTCATATTTGAAAACAGGAGGTTAGCAATGGCAGCCTCCATATTTTTCTTGGTGCACAATTGTTTTCAGGCCTTCAGTCATTGGTAAAATGCTAATGTTGGCCTACATAGTCCAACTGAAGATTAGTCAATGCCCTGAAATGGAATAAACATTTACAGCAGTCACATAAAACACATTTGCTCATCAAAAGACACTGTTTAATGACGCATTGGTCAGGGGATCTTATGGAGGAACCACTGATCCACCAGCACAAAATGAACCTATAGGAGCAGCTTGTAGCAATATTCTCTCATTTTTTTCCCACAATTAAAAGTAATAAAAAAGTCAATAATTGTACTTGTTGTATCAGTACTTATTCTTTTAACTGATAATGTTTTCAATCATAAATTCATAACAAGCACTGATGAGCTGAAGTTATTCTAAATTAAAAAAAAAACAAAAACAAAAAAAAAAAAAAAAAAAAAAAAAAAACAAAACACACACGCACACACACATACATTAAAAGTTGAATAAATTAAAACAACTGAGAAGAAATCCATGTAACTCAAGGGAGGACTGCAATCTCATCGGATCCATTCTGGAAACTCCCTGGAAATCCTGTCTCAGAAAACCATTGTCATTGACGGCTTTAGTAACTGCGCTGTGCCTAGAAAATGTCAACCACTCGTGTTTTAAGGCAGGTTTGGGGGCGTGGGCTCCATGTCCGTCTTCGGTTTCTTGACGCCTGGTTCCAGTTGACTGTGCGCTTTGCGAATGTGTCTGTACAAGTCCCCACTTTGTGTGTAGCTGCGCAAACAGTAACGACATTCATAGGGTCGCTCCCGTGTGTGCACTGTGGCATGCCGGCGGAGTGTATAGGAACAAGAAAATGTTTTACCGCATGTCTTACAAGTGGGCACATCTTCAGGGAAAAGAGGAAAGCCAGGATGTCCTTCAAATTCCTGTAAGTACATGGCCTCTGGGTGCATTGAGGGGGGCAGAAGACCTCCATAGTTTGGGTGGTGGCCACCTGGCACTGCAATCATATGATAAGGCAAGTATCCAGATTCCTCCTCTCCTTCTTCCTCCTCTTCATACCCATGTCGTTTAAATGCCCCTACCGCTCTCTCACACTCCTCATCAGATATTACAATGGCTTCTATCTTTACAGATACACCTGGAGCTGGTTGACCTTCACTCACAGTAGAACTACATGGACTAGAAGCAGCTGCCGTCTCCATTCCAGGCTGAGTAGTAGTTGTCACTGTCAGTTCAGATTTCGTACATTCCCTTTCTTCTCTTTTCCCCACAGGAGACCCTGGGCTATGTAAAGTATACCTTGATGTACCTGGGAGTGCCAAAACATTGCTGGCTAATTCTGAACTCTGCAGAAAGTATCTTGATGGACCAGGAGCAGCTGTGCTGCCTGTTGGCTCTTGAACTTGCAAACTGTATCTGCCACGTGCTTGAGCTCCTTGAATACTGCCCGTTGGCTCCTGCAAAGGGTATCTGGAAGTGGCGGGCTGTGATGCAGTGTTCACTGCTACTTCTGGACTCTGTAGGGAATATCTTTGAATGCCTTGCACTGCCACAACACTACCAGTGGGCTCCTGTAAGGGGAATCTGGAACTTCCTGTCACAGCTAATGTAGTTCCAGCTTCTTCCTGGGGTTGCAAAGAATACCTAGTAGTAGGTAACGTTTGACTGCTAGTGCCAGCATTATCCTGCCCTTGATGGGAATATCTGGGAGTACTTTGTGTGCTACCTGCAGGCTCCTGTCTCTTTGGCGAGTTTCTTGAAAGTACTATCTGTCCATTAGAACCTGTATCTTGGCTCTGTGAAGTGAATCTTTGTGCAGGCGATGTAAGTGTACTTTCTACAGCCTCTTGCTGGGGACATCTTATGGCTTCTGAAATATGTTCATTTCCGGTCCTCTCCTGTACCTCATATCTCGTGCTTCCAGCAGCCTCCTGATTACTAGTTGAGAGCTGTTGCCCCTGACACTTCACACTGCCAGTAACAGGTTCAATACTCACTGTCCCTTCCTGCAATTCAAATTTAGAGCTGGCTTCTAAACCTTGACCACTTTCATTCATGTTCTGTACTTCAAACCTAGAAACCCCTACTTTTCTCTGCATAATACCAGATGCTTCAGGTTCCTGATACTTTATACTTCCTGGTAATTTTTGTCCATTTCTTTCTGTCTCCTGCTTCTGATACCTGCTGCTTCCTGCTACTTCCTGCAAGTGATACGTTATACTACCAGGCATTCTCTGTCCATCCCCTGCTATTTCTGGTCCTTCATATTGCATAATTTTGATATCTTGCCCCTCATAGCTTACATCTCTGCCATCATTCTCTACTCCCAGGCAGCCAGTTCCTCCTTCTTCTTCTCGGCGAGTGCTATCTGCCTCAGCAGGCGCTCGACCTTGCAGACGTTTTTTGCATACCCTCACAACCTCATCCATGTGCAAATAGCTAGCTGCTGCCAGAACATCTTCAGTGGGAGCCTCCTGAAAACTGAGTCTACCACAGTACATAAAGCTGAGGAGCAAGGAAAAGGCTGGGGCTGTAACAATCTGGCTGTTTAGGGTAAGCTCTCGTGTGTCTGGTCTCTCTCGGTATGACATATGGAAAAAGGGACTACATGAGGCAAGAATGGAACGATGTGCCAGGAAGCGCGCAGTGCCCACAGATATTTGGCAGTCACAAAGGAAACCCTGCGATTGCTGGTCTCTAAGATTGTGAAGTATGCGGCGACTGTGGTCTGGGAAATCCATGGCTGTAACAAAGAAAACACATGTAAGCACGCGAAGGACAAAAAGGAGCAACACATGAGCAAAGATACTGGGCCTTCAGTAATAAATGTCAGTGTAGTCATAAAACCTAGCCAAATACTTTATTTAAACATAAAAAAAAAAAATCAAAGAAAAAAAACAAATGGAAACTGATGAGTTTGTATGGGCACAGACACTTTGTTTTCAGACGCTTCTAATTCCCAGCGTTCATAGTGTGTATGATATCGTGGACTGCACTGCAGTCAGAGGAACCATCCAGTTAGAGTAGATAAGAGTGTGCACAGCTTTCCATCTGCCATGAAGAGATTAAAAACTATATTTAATATATGTGATATTTAAAGAAAACGTGGCATTTAGTGTGGATGCTAAAACTTTAATGGGGTGTATCTGGTTGCGGGGTGGTTGGGTGGGAGGAGAGAAGCAATGGGTTTTTTTGAAGCAGTGTGAGTGATTTTACTAGCAAAATATGTTTGTCAACATAACTACAACTACTACTATAAATAAATACACAAATAAAAATAATCATAAATAAATGAATACTATGTAATAACAAATACATAAATAATTAACCCCTAAAAAATAACAATAATAAACACCGTAACACAAAATCAATTATTATTTATAATAATGTTTTTTTAAGTTAGGGGTTAATTATTGCATAATTTATTATTTATGATTTTTAGTCATTTGTGTATTTATTTTACATTAATTTATTCATATTACCATTTTTTTTTTTATTTCTGCATGCATTTGAGCAGAAAATTGCACCAAACCGCACAAAAGTGCAACTATCGCACATTTCCATTAATTTCTATGAGAATACAAACACCAAAAATTCACACATCTGCCCCATTTGAGCTCCAGAACTTTTTTGAGCTTCAGGCGACTTGGAGTGGAAATGTGGACCAACTCCACAGAATCAATTTTTTTTTTTTTCTCCCCCAGCGATTTGGAGCTTTGAGCTTCAAGCTACAAAATGCTGAGGTGTTAATGGGGCCTACACAATTGTGTTGATTCTGATATCATAAAAATCATAATAAAATAAAAAAAAAAAAAAAAAAAAACACAAAAACAACAAAAAACAGAGTTCCACCCAAAAATGGAACTTCCGCTTTAAGTACTGATGACCCCTGACATGCCACATTTGGTATGTCATTTTTTTTGGGGGGGGGGTGGGCGGTTACCCAGTTTTGGTTTTGACAAGCACCCAGCTCTCACTTCCTCCCCTGGCGCGGCGGCGCCGGAAGGAAGTTCCCCTCTCCCCCCCTGCAATCTTCTGGGACAGATCACAGGTCCCAGAAGATTGCCCAGCACAGCATGGTTCGCGCATGCGAAGTGCGTGCCCGGCTGTGAAGCCACAGCCAGGTGCCCACAGTTACAATGCCGGCGCCGCGGAGAAGAGGGGGGGAGGAGCGAGGCTTTGAGCACCCACATCGCTGGGACGTGGGACAAGCGAGTGTCTATTAAAAGTCAGCAGCTAAACTTTTTGTAGCTGCTGAGTTTTAAATGGGCCAAACTCCACTTTAAAATGGTCCATTACGTGTACCCTACTGGTTGTTGGTTACATGTAGCCTCTGACAGCTGCATGTGAGGAATAGCAGTGAAACTGACATTCGGGGCCCAATCACAGTGCTTACAGAGGGTCACTCGCTGTTCAGCTCTTCCATTCAGCAAACATTCTTTTCAAATACAAGGCGCTCTGCAATTGGACAAATAGCATATTTAAATCATTATCCCTCTTGTCCAAAGTGGGGGAGAAACCTCAGGGTGAAAGTAGTAAGGAAGGAGACCCCCCCACCAAAGGTGTCCTTCTATTGCCCCAGTCTTATGTTGCCTGACTTCTGCAGAGGACAGTGGAGACGACCGGACGGGGGAGGCTCCTGCAATTAGCACAAGACCTAGGAGAAATAACCTGTGTGTTGATCCTGTTGGTCCAGAGGAAACACAAGAACTGAGGCATGCAGGTATGCTGTAACATTTTATAATGCTGATGTAATTTTTTAGGCCCCTTTTCACACATGCGGACCATTTGTTTCATCAGTTCAGTCACATTTTTTCTCATCCTTTTTTGCAGTTAACATCAGTCTCACATCCATTTTCATTTCCGTTCATCTCCATTTGTCATCCATTTTTCATCTGCTGTAATCTGCTTACATCCTTTTTTCGTCCAATTCGTTTTTTTGACGGATGAAAAACAGGGCTTTGTTCCAAAAAACGGATGCTGACGTAAGCCGATGTAAATCTATTTACATCGATTTTTCCATAGAGATGCATTGATGTCCATTTTTCATCCAGATGAAAAACGGACAAATGGTCGGCATGTGTAAAGGGGCCTTATAATGGTGGACACTGTGTTTTCTGTTTGCAGGTGGGAGGAACCCTCTCTAAGATGCTGTCCTGGAAGACGACTTGAGAAATCATGATCCCCTTGTGCAATCACAAAATGAAAAGAATAAAATACGTTTTTTGAATAGAGGAGGTATACAGCGAGTGCCCCCCTGTGAGCACTGTGCTGTGAGTTTCAATGCTGGAACTTAAAGCGGAACTAAAGCCTTCTATCCTTCATAGCCAAGAAAGCTGCCATTTTAGCGTCTGTTTGATCTGCAGTTGCCATAGTGTTGTTATTTTTTTCTGTAGCCAGCAATGCTTTTCTAAAATTCAAATTTCACTTACTTGCAACCATGGCAACAGACTTCTAGAGGTTTTCTGTTCACAGCTTGTGTACAAAATGGCACAAGAAATGTTATTATCTGCTTGTGTGATTACCTTTTTCTCCCCAGTCTTTTGCGTAAAGTCATATCCAGTTCATTTTTAAGCTTTACTTAAAAAGAAATTGTCATCTTGCTCATGCAGGGCAAAGTGTAGACTTCTAACGTTTGCAGAGATACTATCAAACAACCCCCTTATACTCACCTTACCTGCGCTCCACTGCAGCCCTTTGCTCCCCTGCAGCTGGTGGAAATACAAGGTCTTCTTGGTATAGGGGACCTGCTCCCCTGTAATGTGTCAGACCCTAGCAGTCGCTCACTAGGCCCAAGCACTGAAACAAGTCTGGGGGAGTGATGTCACCCCTGCCCCCCCTTCCTGCCTGGGTTTCTGAAACCGCCCTGGCTGTGGAAGAGAAAGGGAGGGCAGGTAAGGTATGTATATGGAGGTGGGAGGATGCCATTTCTAAAGACACTGTAGTTCAAAGCGGAAATTATAATGGTTTGGGTCAGTGTTAACACTTCGGTTTTAAAAGTAGGCAAGTTATTATAGCGATGTTTTAAATGTGCTTTTCATGATTTATATAAAAAAAACAAAAAAAACAAAAAACTTTGAAATATTTATAAACTTTAGTTTACAATACAAGATGCAGCCATGACACCGGACACTATCTGCTCTCACGTTCAATGTCTCTGCCCAGCTGAAACACCATAGAGTGTCATATGAGTAAAGGAGGGAGATGGTTGCTTCACTCCTCTGCCTCATTTAGCACTTTGCCATGCTCCATTTAACTCTGTAAACAATTCTTTTCTTATCAAAGCAATAAAATTAGCCTAGTGAAACTATAAAAAAAAAGGCCTAGAACTGCTGTAATATAAATTATTCATATGCAATATTGTATAATTATCGGTTAAAAAAAAAAAAAAACTCAAAGTTTGGAAATGTATTCTGTATTTATTATACAGCGTTGTTTTTTTTCCTTTCAACAAAAGTGGCCTTTCAGTCGGATCTGTTGGATAGTTGTGTGGGAATATATCACATTTAGGGCACAGCGGTGTATCTCTCCTGCCCAGTCAAAGAGATTAACAGGCGTTCGATAGGTCCTATGTAGAATAAACAGCTGTGAGAGGCACAAAGGGAGGTTACCAGAATTGATTCTAGAGCCATGTCCCACTGATCACCATTAATTTCTCCAATATCCATTACCCAGCGGGCCCTGCATTTCAGCTTAGCATGGTCTTGGATAGACAGTAGTTCCAGGTAAATACGGGAAATTAAACCTTTACGGGTACTTGACTGCAGGAGTTTGGTCACCAGGGCTGAATTAGATACATTCAAACTGAGGGTGCGTTGCTGCACATGCAGCGCATGTCTAAACTGAAGGTATTGGTAGAATTGTCTAGGAGATAGCGAGAATTTGTTACACAACTGGTTGTATGCTTTCAGTGTAGTACCCCTAAGGCTCGGTTCACACGGGGGCGATTTGTCAGGCGACCTAGCCGCCTGACAAGTCGCCTCCCGTTCTGTACAATGGAACCGTTCTAATTAGAGCGACGCAAGTCGCTCCGACTTAGAAGAAGGTTCCTGTACTACTTTGGGGGCGACTTGCATAGACTTCTATACAGAAGTCGTCTTGCAAGTCGCCCCGGCAGTCGTGTGCAGGTCGCCTCGGTGAGGCGACCTGCAAGTCGTGCCGCGTCTAGTGTGAACCGGCACTAAGTACCTGGGAAAAGAACCAAATACCCTTCTGCTGCCAAGTTGAAAAACCTATTAATTTACAAAGCTCAGGAAAATCAGGGTTGTGCTATATTGGGGTAAATTCCAAATGGCCAGCAATACGTACTGCCTCTTTTAAGGCTTTCCATACCGTTTGAAGGAGAACTGATGTAGGGGAAGAAGAAGGTAGGCTTGGTAGATCTATCTCCAAATGAGAGCTAGCAAGCAAGTTGGGGTTAAACTGGCTTATCAGTTTAGCTACAGGGTCTGGGGTGTCACCCCGTCCCTAGCCAGCAAGTTGTTGCATTTGTGATACCATAAAATACATCTTGGGGTGCGGGACTGCTAAACCCCCTCTGTTCTTGCAATAATGCAAAGTGGTTAAGCTGATACGGGCCTTTTTCTTTCTCCATATAAGATCTCCGAATTGAGAATCTATAAACCACTTGTTTAGATATCCACATAGGGGAATTATGGAAGATGTACAAAAGTTGCGGGCCCAGACCATCTTTAGTAAATTGACTCGGCCCACTACTAACAAGGGAAGTTTACACCAACTTAAAAGAATTGGCAACAGCAATTTGATTGGCACAAGTCGGGAGAGGTGCTCCTATTGGGTCAAGGGGCATAAGGATAGATTTGGACCAATTTATTGTAAAGTGTGTGGGAATATATCAAATGATACTGATATTTACAGATTATGTGAACACCAAGGTTTACAGATTATCATGTACTTATGTGTTTATAGGTGACACACACACTATGGTCTAAATGACACAGAAGATGAAACAGGGATATCCTTAAGATCATAGCAACTGGTTAGATTTCACGTTTGCCATGTACCATGTTATTTCAAGTGATTTTAAATGTGATTGTAAACGTGATTGTAAAACAACCCACTCAGTTTAAGAAAGAAATGAAAGGTAAAACATTATAAATAACTTGTTTCCCTTTTTTATAAGGGAGCACCCTGAGGACAAGTCTGATCTTTGGAGGAGAGCATTTTTTTCACCTATGTTCGACGCAGTAGTATTACTTAACGTTTTATAACCGTGTCTTACATTAGTTAACTTTGGTTCCTTGACAGTGAGCGTCTCTCTCTACTATTATCCGTGGTATGTTTGAATGCGCTCAGCCGTGCAGATATATTTAATGCATTGTTCGGTGCCTTATGTTTTTATACTGTATATTGTATCTGTATTAGAACTCTGTTAGCAATATTATCTGCTATGGAACAGCACGCCAACACAGTGAACCAGTTCTATTCTGATTTACTAAGTATACTGTATATTAATACCGTGTCATTCTTTCAGGTCTTTTCCTTTTGGCTCTCTGTTTTTTCGTGCTGCCCATTTTCCTGTGAAAATTTGGTTTCCACTTTAGTCTGAGTAGATATGGGAGGAGTTTCTGGGGGTTATCTATCCCCTAATTGGTTTTATTTCACTATAAATATTTTCAGTCTGAGTATGGTCACCAGCTATGATTAAGCATCTATATTGATGTGAAACACATTAGCCTGTCTGTACCTTTCATCTCCATGATGTAAGAGATTTTGGATCTTCTACACTGTTTTGCCACGAATAAAAGGTGTTATTCGGAGTGCGGCCGTTCAGCTGTTTTCTTCAATTTTCTACATTGGAGGAGAGCAGGCTGAGTTCCCAGCACTGCTAGAGAACTTAGCACGGTGTGTTCTCCCGTTATGTGTGGTCAGGTTTTAATAGGAAAGCAGACTGACTGGCAGGAACACCAGGGATTTCACACAAAGGAAGCAATACAAAGAGAACAGGATCCTTTTTCATACAAGTACATGGTACAGCAGGCACATATCGGGGGCATGAAATGTTGGGGTTATATACTCCTTATATATATGGGAGGGTATTTACTACAGCAGTGAGCATTATCAAGAAAATTGTTTCTTTCCTCCATTGTCTATGTATTACATAATGTTCAAACATTATATGTCAGTGATGTCAATGTTTTGGAGCTACATTTCCCATGATGCTCATGCACTCTGCAGTGTAGTTGAGCATCATGGGAAATGTAGTTCCAAAACATCTGGGGTGCCAAGGTTCGCCATCACTGTCCTATGTTGATATCCTCAGGGTATTCCCACTGTCCAAAAGCATACTGGTAAGTTAAAAAAAAAAAAAAAGAGAGAGGGGGGGGCGGGGGTAGACAGAGAGAGAGAGAGAGAGAGAGAAAAAGAGTGCACGAGAGAAAGCGAGCAAAAGGGCAAGAGAGAGCGCGTGAGAGAGATCGAGCGAGAGCATGACAGAGAGCGAGCGAGAGCACGAGAGAGAGCACGAGAGAACGAGCGAGAGGTAGAAAGTGAGTGCCCATGCTGATCCGTGACCACTGCCAAAAACACCTACAATGGGCACATGAGCATCAGAACTGGACCATGGAACAATGGAAGAAGCTGAAACAAAAACATAAAAGGTATGGTGCTTACATGCCTCACAAATAATGATAAGGATATAAATAGCGCAATAAGAAAAAAAAAGGAAAAGAAACAATAATAATAATAATAATTATTATTATTACTACAACACCAAAAACTGTGATACAATAATCATCAAGCTGACTCTTCTAATAGAAATATTCCACGGTAGGTCAAGCAGCGTATTTTGGCCCTCAAAGGCTCTTATCCATTTATTATTGATCCCACACATGTTCTAATTTTATAGGGGGTTTGAAGGAGAAAAATGTTTTACTTTGAAATTCCATTGAAATGAATTTTCCCCTTTATATGGGGGATTTCTCATCCCTCCCTTTTTTTTTTATAGTTTAATAATTTAGAATTACCCCATGCCTGTTTTAGAATTTATCGATCTTATAGAATATATATCTTTTGGTAACCTTATATTTAAATATATATATTTTTAGTGGTTTAACAGATCATAGGCTGGGTCCCCTGTAGGATTGTATTTAGCCCTCTTTGAGCAGTTGTCATGGTTATGCATAAATGTTAGACTATAAATTATATTTACCACTAGATGGAGATCAAGAGAAAACAAAAAAAAAAAAAAAACAAACAACAAAGCCCATTAGGATTAGGTATTACATTTAGATTAGGTCCATCAAGAAGGGAGAATTGTGCATTATTGTATGAGAATTATATTATGGGTTTCAGATAATGTGTTTTTAATATGTATTTTATTTAGGGTTTTGTATCTATGGAATACATGGCTTGTATAGGACCCATGATTTAGTAGCCTATACAATAATACATGTATCTTCAATTGTGTGGGGGGACAACCAAGCAGAGCAATCCTTCCATTATAAAAAAAAAAGCACTTCCTGAAAACGTGGCTCTGGTGAAACATACATAGGAGCGCAGGACCATCACTTTTGGGTCCTGTATGAGGTCACATCCAGCCTAGGATCCAGGCATGGAAGGCACGCTGGCTAATATTAGGCGTGGTGGGGCGAATACATCCATACAAGCTGTATATACTGGTGTTTTTGAATGGTGTCTCCTGCTTGGTTGTTGTACAATTGAAGTGCCATTAAACTGGAGGAAGACATTGGAGAGTATTCCAAAGTGATAAGAGCCTCTGAGGGCCAAAAAGCGCTGCTTGACCTACCTGAAAAAGGGGGTCAGACACCTCTGGTGAGTGTACATGTACACTTTTGAGCACAAGTGGTGAAGGTGTGGAATATTTCTATTAGAAAAGTCACTTTGAAGATTATTGTATCACAGTTTTTGGCTTTTACCACATTGGACTCTACACTCTCTATTGTTTTTTATCACGCTATTTAGCTTACTTGTTTATTTTTAAAGCATGTAAGCACCATACTTTTACATTTTTTGTTTCATTGCAAAAGTGGATTGTTTCAATTAAAGGGGCAGCTGCATGTGCATATATATTAATTATTTTGCTGTAACTGGTTGTCTTTTCACAATTTAGGCACCTTAAATTGGTTTGGTATTATTTTTCTAGATTTCACTACGCTAGTAATGTAAGAAGGTGGCCTGGTCTGATGAATTCAAGAATGTTTCAGGAACAAAATAATGAGGTTGAGGTGTTGACTTGGCCTCCAAATTCTCTAGATCTCAATTCATTGAGCATTTGAGAGATGTGCTGGAAAAAAACAAGGCCAATCCAAGGAGGCCCCGCCTGGCAACGTAGAGGACTTAACCACTTGCCTACTGGGCACTTTTACCTCCTTCTTGCCCAGGCCAGCTTTCAGTGCTGTCGCAATTTGAATGACATTTGCACGGTCATGCAACACTGTACCCAAAAGAAATGTTTATCATTTTTTTCACACAAATAGAGCTTTCTTTTGGTGGTATTTAACCACTTCAATGCCAGACACTTTCCCCCTTCTTGCCCAGAAATATTTTCAGCTTTCAGTGCTGTCCCACTTTGGATGACAATTGCGCGGTCATGCAACACTGCACCCAAACAAGATTTTTATCATTTTGTTCCCACAAATAGAGCTTTCTTTTGGTGGTATTTGATCACCACTGGGTTTTTTTTTTTGCTAAACAAATAAAAAAAGAAAAAAAAGGTTTTCTTTGTTTCCGTTATAGAATTTTGTAAATAAGTAGGTTTTCTCCTTCACTGATGAGGCTGCACTGACAGGCACGGATACGGCGGCACTGGTGGGCATTGATAGGTGTCAATGATGGGCATTCATAGGCGACACTGATGGGGAGGCACTGGCAGGCATTACTGCTGGGCACTGATTGGCAACCCTGGTGGTCCTGGGTGGGCATCCTCGGGGGGCTGTGCTGATAATCAATCAGCGCAGACCCCCCCCCCCCCCGTCAGGAGAGCAGCTGATTAGCCCTCCTCTACCAAACCAAACCAAAAATATGTAGAAGAATACGTATTGGCCTAAACTGAGGGAAAAAAATATTTTTGGGGATATTTATTATAGCAAAAAGTAAAAAATGATGCGTTTTTTTTCAAAATTGGGGTTTTTTTTTTTTTGTTTATAGCGCAAAAAATAAAAACTGTTGAAGTGATCAAATACCACCAAAAGAAAGTTCTATTTGTGGGGGGGGGGGGACGTAGATTTTGTTTGGGAGCAACGTCGCACGACCGCGCAATTGTCAGTTAAAGTGACGCAGCGCTGAATCGAAAAAAGTGCTCTGATCTTTGGCCACCCAAATGGTCCGGGGCTGAAGTGGTTAACCAATCGATTTTTTTTTTGTATAATTCTCCTTTAAGGGGGCATGGCAAGGGGTGTGTCCTATGCCTACATACATTGGCTAATAAGTGTCCCTCGTTCCCATCTCAAAAAGTTGGGAGGTATGGTAGTGTTATGGCTGGTGTGTGTGTGTGTGTGTATATATATATATACACACACACACACACACACACACATACATACACTAGTAAGTGTCATAGGGTTATGTCGTCAGTGCTTACCTTGACTGTTTGGGTTATCTGGGTGTTGTCAGGCTTAGATTGGTAAGGAGGTCACTTTAGATGAGATTTGCTCCACGTTGTCACTTTATTTGGCCCACCATGACCAGCTAGGTGTCGGGGACCAGTCACATCTTCTGTATCACTAGGAATAGACAGACATTTGATAAATATAATGCTCAGGAGATACACACAGTATACAGATCCAATGTAACATGTATCTATGACAGAAGAACATCCTCCCTTTTGTATCAGTGTGTTGCAGTAAATGAACAGGCCTGAGGTGAGCTCTGATGAGTAACTAGAAGATATATATATATATATATAGGACAGTAGGAAATGCTCAGTGACCTACCCACCCAGTATTAGCTCCACTCCCTTCAGCTCTCCATACTACCGGCACATACTAGGCAGCCAGCATCTTCACCAAGCCTGCCCCATTGCCTAGGCATACATTCCAGGTGACATTATTAGTAATAATACGGTATAGCAATGGAAGTCACATGACCCTCCCCTCTGTCGTTCACCTGCACAAAGCGAACCGTGTTGAAGCCGCCTCTGCTACACCCTGATTGGAGGCTGCATGACCTTTCCCCTCTACGCTGGTTGGTCGGTAGTAAAAGTGATGGGCACCGAGCCCAGCCAATCAAAAACGCCCACTTTGTTCCTGTTTTAGAAGACGTTTGCTGGTTTCAGGGTGTTCGGTATCTGCTTCCCCTCCCTGTCTTCCGCCGTAAAAAGTTTCGGACAGCTGCACCCTCTCTGAGCTTCCACAGCAGCCAAACGCCGCCGGTCTACGTCACTTCCGCACGACATGACATCAGGCATGGAGACCCCGCCCCGTTTAAACAAACTTTATTATTCGGCGCACGGTGTAAACAAAAAGCTTATGCTGCGCGGGGTAGTGTGAGGAGGCGATTCCAGCAATGTTTTACCATGTGAGTATAAAATATCGTTATCTGCGATCGTTATTCTGTATAAAGGAGTGGGGGGCTGCATTTACTTGTCGCTGTGCCCTGGGTTGGCGGGTGTAATCTTCTTTTATGTTCGGAGTCATTGGATGATGCAGAGTGTCTCCATGTGCCCAAATCCCGATCACTGGAGGATGATTTACTAACACTGGAAAGTGCAACTCTGCATAGAAACCAATCAGCTTCCAGGTTTTGTTGGCAAGCCAGATTGAACAAGCTGAATGTAGAAGCTGATTGGCTATCATGTACATAGAAACTTCTACAATCTAAAGTGGAGTTCCACCCAAAAATGGAACTTCCACTTTTTGGAATCCCCCCCCCCTCCGGTGTCACATTTGGCACCTTTCAGGGGGGAGGAGGGAGCAGATACCTGTCTAATACAGGTATTTGCTCCCACTTCCTGGCATAGATCACCGTGGCGCTTGCGGTGACCTACACCACTTCCGGCTCCTACCCCGTCCTCCCCCGCTGTATTCTGGGATACACAGAACACAGCAGGGACCTGCGAGGACGCGCAGTAGGGAGCCAGGAAGTGAAGCCGCGCGGCTTCACTTCCTTATTCCCTTACTGAGGATGGCGGCTGCAGCCGAGAGCCGAAGGACGGATCGGCTTCGGCTGCCAACATCGCGGGCTCCCTGGACAGGTAAGCGTCCATATATTAAAAGTCAGCAGCTGCAGTATTTGTACTTGCTGGCTTTTAATATATATATATATATATATATATATATATATATATATATATATATATATATATAATTTTTTTTTTTTTTTTTTTTTCCAGCTCCGCTCTAATTGTCGGCTCTCATCTAACGCCCTCCCGCCCATGCCATAGCTGAAAGAAGGCTACAGTGTGGCCTTAATTTGTCAGGAGGGCGTACATGGACATCCTCCTGTGATCGCTGAGTCCTTAGAACACAGCTGATCACAAATCGGGGAAAAGGGCCAATCACAGTGAACGTTTACCATGTGACCAGCTATGTCCAATGACAGCCGATCACGAACGTAGACACAAGATGGTTATCGTTTTTTCTTTCCTCACGCTGACAGCATAAGGAGAGCCGATAACCGGCTATGGTTGCCACCTCATCCCTTTAAACCCAAACACATATTCATTACACAGGTTCTGTGGCTGACTAAGTAATTAAACTCACTTGGTGCCTTATCTGCATTTAATTAGCCTCAGAACCTGTGTAATTCAAAGGTGTTCAGGTTTAAAGGGATGAGGTGGCAACTCTTTAACTGGCTTGTGTTAAAGGGGCTTCAGCACTGATTATCAGTGTCTTGATTCAGTGCAGCCCCAACAGTGCCGCCTCATTAGCGCCCATCAGTGCAGCTTCATTAGCGCACATCAGTGGAGGAGAAAAGTTACCTGTGTGCAGAATTTTATAACAAACTATAAAAAAATGTTTTTTTTTTTTCATAATCTCGCAGTCTCCGATCTAAATCATCCCAAAGGTGTTCTATCGGGTTGCGGTCAGAACTCTGTGCATGCCAGTCAAGTTCCTCCACCCCAAACTCGCTCATCCATGTCTTTATGGACCTTGCTTTTAGTAATAATGGTCCTAATACTTTTGGTAATATAGTGTATCTGGTAGCAAATCCAGGCCGCTGGAGGAGATGTAGAGGCGGTCCGCCCCAAGCTGACATTAATCCTGCCCTATAACCTGGGGGTCCCGGAACTTCTCCTCCAGTGGGGCTGATTTGCTTCCAGAAATGTACTGTGAGTTTTAACATTGTTTAACCTGACTAGATGACACTTTGATCCCTTTGTATACACACACACACACAGGAGCAGTGAGGGAAATTGAATGCGATTCAGACAAGAATACACAGCATTCCTGTTCAAATCGCGTGTGATTCTTTGTAGTGCGATATGCACCGATTTTTTTTTTTTTTTTTTTATCGATGCATATCGCACTGGCACTCGCTCAACCAGGAAGTGGCAAACTAATGTAAGATATATTTTTTTTTTTTTTTTGTATCGGCATGAAGAGCTGTAGGCTGCTGTAATTTTTTTTTTTTTTTTTTTTTTTTTTTTTTTTTTTAGTGCAAAGTGGGGAAAGGTTGACTTTAAGGAAACTTGTCCTGAGAAATGCCACTCAGCCATCAATAGAGTGCTTGTAGACAAGCATCTACAGGAGGCTAATTTGCACCAAAAACTGGATCCGGCCCTTGTAAAGGGGCCTAAAACTAATTTTCTCTTCAGTAGTACACTGCTCTCGAGATATGATGTGGACTATTCAGACAAAAATTTCCAAAGGGACACATTTGAACATTTATTTCTTTTTTGGTTAATTATCGTTACATCTAATTTTTGTTTAATCAGTACAGTATTCATCCTTTAAAAATTGAATGAGCAAATCCACGCATGGATCGGATACAGTGTGACCATAGACTGGGCATAGACCACAGCTACGAATGTGGGAAGGTGTCCTCTGTCACTCCAAAAATGTTCTTACCATTTTAGACATTCTTGTTTTTAACATTTAAAGAGGACACAGAAAAATGTGAATGATTGTTCGTCCGTTTTTTTTGTTTTTTTTGTTAATAGTGTATACTAGGCTTTGCTTCCAATGCTTTGCTGCAAGCCTCTGTTCCAGGTTTGAAACAAATAAAAAAAAAAAAAAAAAGGCTCTGGTAGTGAGAGGGTTACATTAAACCAATATTATTACGTATGGATTACCTTGTTTCTCCACTCCTTATTTACTTTTGTATATGTTGTAGAAGTGTTCATGTAATAGTCATTCTTCACTGGAATAGATTTGCAGACACCTTGTGGTGGAAATGGTTTCCTGTTAATATAACTCTCCTTTTTCTTGTATTAGATCTCCCTCGAACATGAGATTCTTCTACACCCCAGATATTTTGGGCCAAACCTTCTCAACACGGTCAAGCAGAAGTTGTTCACTGAGGTAGAGGGGACCTGCACTGGCAAGTAAGTACATGCAACCGACAGGTGGATGTGGTCAGATTTTTTACATCTGATTATGTAAAGTACACCTTTCCGTAATAGCTCTCTAAGTATATAACTCAAGTGTAGTCTTGAGCACCCAGTGCTAGGGTGGTGTAATGTGTACATTTTAAAGATCAAGGCTGTCCCTTCCACCCTTTCCTATTGGCTTATGTCTGGACCACTATACCAAGAAAAAGGTAAGGCTCCACTCACATGAGCGCCAGCCAGCAAGAATCCACTGATTCTTACTGGCAGCTGCATGCATGCACACAGTGGGGTTGATTTACTAAAACCGGTGAGTGCAAAATCTGATGCAGCTCTGCATTAAAACCAATTGGCTTCCAGGTTTTATTGTCAAAGCTTAAAGTGGATGTAAACCCTCACATTTAACCAGTGAAGTGAACAACCTCAGATGATACACAAGGATAAAACAAATCTCCCTACATTTTTTTTTTTTTTTTTTTTTTACATATCTGCTGTCTTCAGCTTTCTATATTAAAAAGGGGGGCTCTGGGGGGCAGCTGCAGCACAGAAGGTTTTTCACCTTAATGCTTTAAGGTGAAAAACCATGACACTTTCCAACTCCTTTAAGGCATGCTTACCAAGATTATGATTTTTTTTTCTCTGTCATATTTTACGCATATACCTTGTGTCCATCAAGATTCATTTTGAGGTTGATTTCTAATGAACAATTCAATTTTTACATCGTGTTAGAATTTTCACTTCCTCATTCAGCACTAGGCGTGTAGTCTTGGCATACACTGGGAGACAGCTGATTGGAGGAAAGGCACACCCCCCCCCCCCCTCAACATAGGCAGAAGATCGAAGATACTTTCAGAGCTGTGCTGTGACGAGACAAGCTCTCTGCTAATCTATTTAAATAGCAACCTCCCACGACACATTTTCAGCTGCTTTTATCTCCCATCTCGGAGAACTTGTCAGAAGTTATCATGCTGATAACAGAGGGATGAAACGGCAGAAACACATGGGACTCAGGGCTTTGAAGAGAGAGATAAGTAAACACAACAGATATATGTGCATAGGTCAAATTTAATGAACCTGGTTTACATCCACTTTAATTAAACAAGCTGAAGTTAGAAGCTGATTGGCTACCATGCACAACTGAACCAGATTCCGAGAGCACTAGTTTTAGAAAATCAATCCCAGTGTGTCAGATTTGTACCCTGTACAAATCCATTTCTGGTGCTGTTCGCATGTAACTGCTTATCCAAGCAATAGAGCCTCTGACTGACCCTAGATGCAGATGCTGTGTAGTGTCTGGCTGCTCACAAACTAGCCGGAGCTAATTAGCTAGTTGGTATGAGGCCATAGCACAGAGTGCAGCATGTGTCCCGAGCATTTTAGTTCTTCGATTTATGTTTCCATGGTAACCCCATACAATGAGTAAGACTGTCGGGATGGCTAGCTTATACAGCAAGGAGACCAGGGGAGAATAGGAGACCTAAGATGTAACGTAGATTTGCAGATGTTACAGTTTTCCTTCGTAAATTTAATTTCAGGAAATAGGTGTATGCCTCTGAAATCAGTGGAGGGTCCCCAGTAGTGCTATTTTAGAATGTATCCACTCTTGTATTTACCAAGCTTTGTTATGGTACTGACCTTTAGTAAAATCCAGCAATGGCACATTGACTTTAAAGTGATTTGTAAAGGTCCGTGCAAGGGTTTTGCACAGAGTGGCCCCGATCCTCCTTTTCTGGGGTCCCCCACTTCTGGCTCTTCTTTATCGGGTGCTCCCACGAAGAACTTTTTTTTTTTTTTTTTTTGGGCCACCTGTGCGGGCGTGCTCCCGAGTCCTGCTGCTGCGTCCATTGACACAGATAGCAGACTCGGCCCCACCCCCGGCTCCCCTGTCACTGGATTTGATTGACAGCAGCGGGAGCCAATGGCTCCTGCTGCTATTAAATCTATCCAATGAGGACCTGAGGCTGGAGCTGCTGGGCTCGTGCTTGTCGCTGCAACAATCGGGTTCAGGTAAGAAAAAGGGGGGCAGCTGCAGCACAGAAGGTTTTTCACTTTAATGCATTAGACCATGAGACTTTACAACTCCTTTAAGGCATGCTTACCAAGATTATGACATTTTTGTCTTTCTGTCATATGTTACGCATATACCTCGTGTCCATCAAGATTCATTTTGAGGTTGATTTTCTAATGAACAATCATGTTTTATTTTACCGATACTCAGAAACCCTGTTAATCATATCCACTTCAATACACACTTATTTAAGTATATTTTCCCCTTTCTCTTCAGGTATGGTTTTGTAATTGCCGTTACTACAATTGACAACATTGGCGCAGGGGTGATCCAGCCTGGCAGGGGTTTCGTTCTTTATCCTGTCAAGTACAAGGCCATTGTCTTCCGGCCTTTCAAGGGAGAGGTAGTGGATGCTGTAGTTTCTCAAGTGAACAAGGTGAGATTTCATCTGACATAAATGTAAAACTCTAAATCTCCACATACGGAAGAGGAAAAAATATATATTTATACTACTTGCCAAAATATTGATCATTCTGTTCATTCACTTTTCATACAACTTTTTGTATTGTATAGCAAGGAGAGTGACATTACTACGCATAGTGTCATCTTCCTAAGTCAGGCCTACTAAGTGAGGTTCTCTGTCCTGTAAGCTGCCTTAACTCCTCACTTTCTAAATTCCAGTCTCTGGAACACAAGGATTATAGCACCATGCAGTGCAATACAACACAACCTGAATGGCTCACAGTACTGGTACTTCCAAGCTCAACCTTATTTCTGCTGTGCAGGGGGGATCATGGGCAAGTGAAATAAACTTAGACGTTATGTACTTATACTAGCCCTAATTAAAAATGTAATTTGTGAAGAAAAAAAAAAAAATTTATATATATATATATATATATATATATATATATATTATACAGCTGGCAACAAAAGTGAGTACACCCCAAGTGAAAATGTTCAAACTGGGCTCAAAGTGAGTGTCAACATTTTGTTTGGCCACCGTTATTTCCCATCACTGCCTTAACCCTCTTGGGCATGGAGTTCACCAGAGCGTCACAAGTTGCCACTTCAGTCCTCTTCCACTCCTTCATGACGTCATCGCAGAGCTGGTGGATGTTAGAGACCTTGCGCTCCTCCACCTTCTGTTTAAGGATGCTCAATAGGGTTTAGGTCTGGAGACATGCTTGGCCAGTCCATCATCTTTACCCTCAGCTTCTTTAGCAAGGCAGTGGTGGTCTTGAAGGTGTGTTTGGGGTTGTTATCATGTTGGAATACTGCCCTGCGGCCCAGTCTCCAAAGGATCATGCTCTGCTTCAGTATGTCACAGTACATGTTGGCGTTCATGGTTTCCTCAATGAACTGTAGCTCCTGCTGCCGGCAGCACTCCTGCAGTCCCAGACCATGACACTCCCACCACCATGCTTGACTGTAGGCAAGACACACTTGTCTTTGTATTCCTCACCTGGTTGCCGCCACACACGCTTGACACCATCCTAACCAAATACGTTTATCTTGGTCTCATCAGACCACAGGACATGGTTCCAGTAATCCATGTCCTTAGTCTGCTTGTCTTCAGCAAACTGTTTGCGGGCTTTCTTGTGCATCATCTTTAGAAGAGGCTTCGTTCTGTAATGACAGCCATGCAGACCAATTTGATGCATTGTGCGGCATATGGTCTGAGCACTGACAGGCTGACCCCCCCCAATCCCTTCAACCTCTGCAGCAATGCTGGCAGCACTTGTAAGTCTATTTCCCAAAGACAACCTCTGGATATGACGCTGAGCACGTGCACTCAACTTCTTTGGTCGACAATGGTGAGGCCTGTTCTGAGTGGAACCTGTCCTGTTAAACCGCTGTATGGTCTTGACCACCGTGCTGCAGCTCAGTTTCAGGGTCTTGGCAATCTTCTTATAGCCTAGGCCATCTTTATGTAGAGCAACAATTCTTTTTTTCAGATCTCAGAGAGTTCTTTGCCATGAGGTGCCATGTTGAACTTCCAGTGACCAGTATGAGAGAGTGAGAGCGGAAACACCAAATTTAACGCACAAATGGGCAAAATGGCTAATTGGGTCCAATTTGGACATTTTCACTTAGGGGTGTACTCACTTTTGTGTGTGTGTGTGTGTGTGTGTATGTGTATATGTATATGTATATATATATATATATATATATATATATATATATATATATATATATATATATATATATATATATATATATATATTATACTTTTTTTTTTCAGCAGCATGTACTTGCCTTTTCTCATTCCCATGCCAATTCATTCGGCTGCCAGAACTGAGTTAAAGAAAGCCTGATGTAAACTCCAAACTTGTTAAACTTGCACAAGGCTATAGACTTCCCCTCTTCAAGTGACAGCTCTGGGCAATCGCCAGCCACCTGTGCTGTCACATTGAAGAACGGAAGGGAGTCCCGTGCTTACCCATGCCTAGAAGTTCTGGGTATTTTTTTCCTTCGCTCCTGATGGCCAAACAAAGCAGAGAGAAAATGAAAGGAAAAGTATATGTGGCTGGGGGGGTAACTTGGTGAACCTCTTGCTTAGCCCTGCATGAGGAAAAGAGAAAGATCCCCTTTAAGAGCTGTGGTCAAAATTTGAATTAAATCTCGAACGTTTGTGTTGATCAGCATTTTTTTTTTCAATGTTTCTGCAACATACATTAGGTATGACAGTTTCATTTTATTTACTTAATTTTTTTTTTATTTTTTTTTTTTTTTTTTCTTTGTTACTAACTTGCTGTAACACAAAAAAAAAAAAAAAAAAGCTACACAGTAATATAATTGCACATAGTGCTGAGTAATTCCGTTGAATGCAGCATCTGCTGAATTCAGTATCTTGACCATTTTCTACAGCAGGGGTAGGCAACCCCTGGCACTGGTTACGCAAGAAGCACTCGAAGCCTCTTTTGCCGGCACTCGACTCCCTCCCCATCAGCAGAGCAGCCTAGGGAAGTGTCGGTGAGACACTAATGTATTCCAATTTCATAATTCCCCACGCCGCACCTGCCCTGAGAGGGGGAGGCACTGCGCCCCCACACATTGTAAAATATGGGAAACATTGTTTGTTTCTCTAGCTTTGCTGTAGCTGCCATCAACCGCTTTTGTGTTGGGGAAGAGATTGGGTGCAGTTCTGCTAGGGGGGGCAGTCCCTGTTTCAGGAGGACCACTGCTAAAGCCAATCACAGTCCTGCTAGCCCTGTCCACCATGTGGAGGAAGATGACTCGCTCGGTTGCCACTACCAATCTCAGAAGAAGGGATTCCACTGTGAGTGAGAAAACCACAATCGGGTGACAGTTTGTGGAATTACTGTTGAGCTTCTGGGAACTTTGTTGAAATTATTCCTGAACCCCTGCACTCTGTGTCCCTTTAAGCCACAGCCGGTATTCAGCGCAATGAAAATCGCACCCAACTTCTCAGCTGCGGGGGCCCAACTTATGATCCTGCACACAGGCCCACTGCTTTCAGAAGATGTCCTTGACCTGACCTCATCATTGTGCATCCATTCCAGATGCTTGTATGTGACATCACATGCAAGCATGTGGGCTGGATGCGAGCAGTGGAACAGCAGGATGAGTGTGCCAGGACAGGTAGATGTGTCTCATCTCTGCTTCCTTTTTCACTACTCTGCATATCACGCATATCATAGATGAGAAGAGGGTACAGCAGTAGAGCAGATGAGCAGGAGGGTGCAGCGGTGGAAGAGATGAGAATGGGCTTCAGCAGTGGGACAGATGTGAAAGGAGGTGTATTGGTGGGACAGATGAGCAGGGGGTACAGAGGTGAGACAGATGTGCAGGGGGTACGTTGGAGGGGCAGATGAGGAAGGGGGTTCAACGGTGGGACAGAAGAGCAGGGGGTTACAGTGGTTGGGCAAAAGAGCAGAGGGGTACAGAGGTGGGGCACATGTACAGTGGCAGGTCAGAGGACAAAGGAGGTACCATGGTGTGTCAGATGAGCAAGGGGAACAGAAGTGGGACAGATGTGCAGGAGGTACAGTGGTGGGGCAGATGAGAAAAGGGGTTACAGTGGTGGGCAGAAAAGTTCAGTGTTAGGACAGATGAGAAGATGGTTCAGTGTTGAGACAGCAGAGCATGGGGGTATGGCGGTGGGGCAGATGTGCAGGGTAGTACAGTGGTGAAATAGATTTGCAGGGGGGGCAGTGATCTAAGGTGTGGTTTTGCAGCAATTGGGGCTGATCTGAGGAGTGAGTGCAGGATGTTAATTTCTCACTACTGCTCAAGTAGTTTACAGCATTTACTTTATAAAAAATCCTTTTCGTGATTGAGAGTGTGAAGTTGACATTTTTTTTGTTATAAAATCGGCACTCTCAATTTCTTTGAAAAGATTTTTTGGCGCCCTGTGCTCAAAAGGTTGCCTACGTCTGTTCTACAGCATGGTAACACTATTCACTCCATGTTGTTTCTTTTGTTTTATTGACGTGGTTGAAGACTAGGTTTGACCTATGTGTTTGCAAATGAGTGTGCTACCATCCATGAATTATTCTCTTCTTTTAACTAATTTCTATATGAATGAAGGAACCTAAGGCTGACTGTTTTCAAAACAGCTCCTGTTGTAATGTGTATTATGTTTTGCTGGGTTGAAGCATCTCTTATAATTATAAAACCACTATGTTGTACTATTAGCACCGAAAAACAAACATGAATTTCTGCAGGTAGTCTATGGGAGATGTGAAGCTTCTGCCTTTAGTATGGTATTTTGTAGTAATCTATTCAGGATTGCAAAGTTTGTAACCCACTAATTTCTTCTTCTCTTCTTTTTGCAGGTCGGCTTATTTACAGAAATTGGACCCATGTCCTGCTTCATTTCAAGACATGTAAGTTTTTTTTATACCAGTTTTTGAACACTGGAACTGTGGCAGCCTAGCAGCAACTATCATGTTGTGACAGATAAGAGGAATTCTGGATGTATGGGTTACTGCACACTGTTGCTGACTGCTCTGCTTTGTTGAAATAAAAAAGGTCCTAAAGGACAACTTTACTCTTACTTTAAACAAACCCAAAAATGTTACTTTATTCAGAAGTTGTCATATCACCAGTAATTACTAATTCCTCTGTTTTGAGCTAAAAGCTGACAAGTTTGATCCTCCCTGGTCTGGTAAAAAAAAAAAATATTAATAAATT
Source organism: Aquarana catesbeiana (assembly GCF_042186555.1). Classification (NCBI taxonomy): domain Eukaryota; kingdom Metazoa; phylum Chordata; class Amphibia; order Anura; family Ranidae; genus Aquarana; species Aquarana catesbeiana. The sequence goes on along the minus strand of NC_133334.1, from coordinate 218,734,188 downwards.
TAAAAAAAAAAATCTGTCTATCTCTATTTATGAAGGTATCTAACCGATCTTCTTGTTCTTTCAGTCAATTCCATCTGAAATGGAGTTTGATCCCAATTCTAATCCACCTTGTTACAAGACTGTAGATGAGGTAAGAGACCTGCTTATCTGTTTGTTGGCTAATGAGAAAAAATATCTTCAAATTGCACATGACTGACATGACCTGCATTAAGATAAAAAATGTCCAACTACATGTACCCGAGTCCTCTCTCAATTCAGCACTGTGCCCACCTGCAGCCCCGCTCTCCTGTCGTCCTCTTCTCACAGAAAACACTGAGAACAGCGGGAGCCATAGGCTCCTGGCACTGTGAGTCAAATCCTGTGAGGAGTAAGGTGGGGGGGGGGGGGGGGGGCATGGCCTAGCCAGGCTGTGTGCGTCTATGGGAAAAAAGGGATCTGGAGGAGGTTGAGAGCAAAAGAAGGTACATTTGAGTTATGAATACATATATGTGAATCCAAATTTTTATTTATTTTTTTTTCCTGCCTCTAAACTCCTGTAAACGCTTATGTGTTCATGGACACCTAGGCTGACATGGAGGGGTGTTTAGAGGCAGAAGAAAAAACATCCAACGCCTGTGAAACAGGCTTTTTTTGAGCTCAAGTGTACATGAGGCCTTCGTGATCTTCAGTAAGAAGCTTCAATATCGAAACTATATGCCAATAGTTGCATTGTTTTATAAGTACAATCGCTATACTTGCTTTCAAATTCAGTTTGGCTCCTGCCATCATTAAGGACCATGTACATTCAGCTGCTGTTGATTTGGGCTCAGACCAAAAGTTGGATAATCAATCTCTTCTAGGAGAAAGTACATATAGAATGTAAATAATGTAATTTATAAGATAAAATGCTGCAGGAAACATTTGTTGTGCATCAGTACCTTGCACTGGCTAATAATAATATTATTTCAGGTATTTTATATAGCACCCAGTGAGATAACTAAAAAAGAAGTATAGCGCAACCAAAATCTACCAGGTACTAACAAACTATACTACAAAAAACGTGAATGTTCCAATTACTTCAAATTATATAGTGTACAACAAAAATTCATTCACATTCCAAAATTGTGTAAAATCAAACTTTAAAGTCCAGTCAATAGAGTGATCACCACTGTTATCCAAATAAAAGTGCTCTGTATCTCCACCACCATATAAGTTGGCCGCTCGCCTCATGGCCATAATTCCTGCATTACCAGAAAGGTCGAAGCAAGCTGTGTTCCCCTCAGGGATATTGGTTCTGACAGACGCTTGGCAAGTCCTTACTCCTCTCTTCTCACAATGGGATACACCAGTCCTTAGACACTTGGGAACACCATTTGTATATGGGAAGGAAAGGAAGCACACAAGATTTAATGCTCTCCATTTAAAAATTGTAAGGAAAGTTGTAATAATAAAAGATAAGTATTACACTTACAGAGTGAAGCACTGCCGCCAGTGCTAACTTAAATGCACATGTCAAACACACATGCTGGCATTCAGCTCTGTAGCAAGATGGCTGCGGGATGATGTCATGCCCAAAACTCTGCCTCCCTATACGTGTTATGTCCAAAGCAGGGAGTCCTACTAAACAAGTCCCCGCTTTTGGATGTAACGTGTATAGGGAGGCAGCGTTTTGGGCGTGACATCATCCCGCGGCCATCTTGCTACAGAGCCAAATGACGGCATATGCGTTTGACATGCATTTAAGTTAGCTCTGGCGAAGGTGCTTCTCTCTGTAAGTGTCATACTTCTCTTTTCTATATTTAAACTTTTAAATGGAGAACATTTAGATCTTGTGTGCTTCTCTTTACTTTCCATATACATCTGGTGTTCCTGAGTGTCTGAGGACCTGTGTATCCCATTGTGAGGACTTCCCAAGCGTCTGTCAGAACCATTATCCCTGAGAGGTCAAAGCAAGCTGTGTTCCCTTCTGGTAATGCAGGGGTCATGGCCATGAGGTGAGCAGCCAACTAGTATGGTGGTGGAGGTACAGAGCTCTTTTATTTGGATAACCGTGGCACAGTGGTGATCACACTGTTTATTGATTGTATTTTAGAGTTTGATCTTACACAATTTTGGAATATGACTGTAATTTTTGTTTATACAGTGAACAATTTTGAGTTTATTGAAAATTTTTTTTTTTTTTGTAGTATGATTTATTATTTATTTTTTTTTTGGTAGATTTTGGTTGTGACACACTGCTCCTTTTATTCATTTGTCATTGAGTGTTGTGAATTCACTTAATTGGTGTTAGCTGGCAACATTACTTTTAAATAGTCAGATTATTCTGAGCACAGGTCACAAATTTATTACTGTGGTTGCGCTAATTGATTTTGTATTGCACTGGTCCAGATTTATATAGCACCAACAGTTTTTCACAGTGCTTTAGATATTATACATTCACATCAGTTGCTGCCCTCAATTAATTTGCAATCTGAGGTCCCTATCTCACATACACGCACACACCAGTTTATACAGGAGTCCTCTAACATACCAGCATGTCTTTTTGGAGTGCGAGGGGAAACCCACACAAGCACAGGGAGGACATGAAAACTCATGCTATCATGTTGTATCCTGGTTTGAATTCAAACTGAGGTGCTGCAAGGCAGGGGTACTAACAAAAAAGCCAATTTGCTGATACAGCTGGTATTCTAATGTCAGGGTCAAGGGGGCCAACAGGGCCACTTGGCAAATGTAAAACAAACAGCAAATTTCACAGAACAAACAGTGTACAGCCATCTTGGTTCACACTCTTAAAGTATTCTAAAGGTGTTTTTTTTTTTTTTTTTTTTTTTATGCCCTACCTTACATATTATGGTTCTGCAGTCCCTCCTGACTAGTTTTATCCCTCAGGCCATTTTAAACTAGACACGGTATTTTAAATGAAGTTTAACTAAAGATCTATATAAAAGAATCAGGACCCCCTTCCTCCTTGCTGGTGATCCATCTAGTGCTGCACCCCAGAATCATAATTCACTTTTTCCCATTGCCATGCCACATTGTTAACCAATTTTGCAGTCATCATAATGATTAACCAACATACTAATATCTCCGGCAGGATGTCGTCATACAACAAGATGATGAAATTCGCCTAAAGATTGTGGGAACCAGAGTGGATAAGAATGATATTGTAAGTAATAGATGTTTTTTTAGCAAGCTTTGAAACCCATTTCACGTATGCACTTGGAAAATATTGTCTAGTTTTGCTTTTCTTAAAAAAAATGGAACCTACCAATTTATAGATTAGGTCATTTTAAAGGGGTTGTAAACGCTTCTGGTTTTTCACCTCAATACATTAAGGTGAAAAACCTATAGTGCAGCAGCCCCCCAGAGGGCCCCCCCCCCCCCCCTTTACTCACCTGAGCCTGGTCTTTCCAGCGCAGAGAACGAGCACACCAGCTCCAGCCGGTCTCTCGGGTTCTGGTTGGATATATTGATAGCAGTGCAGCCATTGGCTCCTGCTGCTGTCAAACAAATCCAATGACTCAGGGGGCGATACCGAGTCCTGCTGTCTGTGTCAGTAGATGCAGCAGCAAGACAGGAGCGCGCCCGCACAAGTGCCCCAAGGGAGAGCGCTTTTCCAACAGGGCACTCAAAGAGGAGGAGCCAGGAGTGCTGCTAAGGGACCCCAGAAGAGGAGGATCGGGGGGCTCTCTGTGCAAAACCAACTGCACAGAAGAGTAAGTATGACATGTTTGTTAAAAAAAAAAAAAAAAAAAAGTAGGTTTAATTATCCTTTTTTAAATAGATTTATTTTAATAGTCTTTTTATATTAAAAAAAAATAAGAAAAAAAGTGTTTGTTGATTTTCTTGTATGCCCTTAAAAGTCAGTCTTTTACCTTTGTAATTCGTTAGCCGACACAGCTCCTGGCTTGAACATCTATCTGCAGAGGAATGCTGACTAGCACCTAAGCCACTCTTCTAGTTTCAGCTAGATGATTGTTGGGGTTTGTGGGACGAGACCTGTTAAAGGGCACATGTAAGGATAGGAATATGGAAGCTGCCATTGCTGACTTGTTTCATACATGTAGGTCTCTGGGCTATCATCTTGATCATTGCTTCACTACCTTTTTAGTCCCTGGCCTGGAACAAGTATGTTGAATGAGATTGAGTGGCTCATGTGAGAACCAACTTCATTCGGTAGAGCATTAGGGACACAGCCACTCCTCTAAATCTTCTTTTAAGTGCTTTTGTTGCCAGTTCAACACATGGGTTTCCCTCACAGGAATGTTTAAGCATTTCTCTGCCACAAAAACAAATGTGCATCTGCCTCCTGGCATACACTTGTATACTTTCTGCTCTGGCCTCAATCCTTTGGCCCTTGTCTATCTTCTCTGCCTTCTCAAACAATTTCTATGCATTCATCTAGAAGATCCATGCTGCACTGGCTTCCACCTGTATCCTATGTGGAGCCCTCCTGACTCCTGGGCTGAGTTCCTATATTGGGGCATAGAGTGTACATGAGCTGCTTTTTACTTCTAGAGGCCTGCCGTTCTTTAGTCACAAAAGTGTGTTGAAAAGTGAATCAAATTGACTCTGAACCATTTTTAGAAATTCTGTGTAAGCATTTGGTAATTATTAGACTGTACTTAAAGTCCAGTTCTAGGAGAATGAAATCCCCCAGGCTCCCTCAAGTGGTGTGACTGGTTCCCCCGCAGCCCACTTTGTAAACTGCAACTGGTTCTGGTTGCACTTCAACTTCCTTAGCACACCATACTGGGTGTAATGTAAGTGATGGAGCTCTTCAATTCTCCCCTAGATGTATTGAGCAGTGGCCCCCCCACATTGCACGGTTGGATTGTTTCATTATCCTGAATTTGGGCTTTACAGAGAAATCCCAAGAAGCAAGTAATCCATCAGCGAACTGCTTAATCTCTCTAGCCAGCATTGCAAGTCAGGAGCACTTAGTTTTACTTTGATATGATTTATTTATGTATTATTTTTTATAAAAATCCAGCACGTCCTGGTTTAGTGGGCTACAGAATTTTTGGGTAAAACTGCAGCACCTTTTCACAATTTATTCTGAGCTGTGCAATCTTTAAATTTGTTTTTTTGTTTGAGGATCAGGTCACAGAGGGCTTTGACAAAGGGGGGTTGCAGGGTTAGAGCCAGGGACTTTAACAAAATAAAGGATACTTTGATCTATAAGGGTTTAACTAGCAGGTAATTCGGCTCCACAGGATGGATGCCAGGATTAAAATTGTACCCTCTAAAAGAGAAATAAGTAGGTGGACATTTCTGTTATCCTCTTGAAAATGCCATTTCCCTGGCTGATTCTACATTTGGTATTTATGAATCCCAGGCATGGAATCAAAATGCAGTAAAGTGAGTCCTTACTGCTTCATTGGTTGTTGGTGAGTGACTCTGAAAATATTAACCAAACCAGGCAACAAGCATTTGCCAAGGGCAGCTTATATTTTCCAATGGAACTGTTGGTTTGTTGCTATGTAAGAAAGTTACATAAACCCCCACTTCTTCTACTTGCAGTTATTTAATTTGCACTAGAATGTCATACATAACATTTATGAGCTGGGAATCTAATGCTACATTTATCTTTTATTTATTTTTTCAGTTTGCAATTGGTTCTCTGATGGACGATTACTTAGGTGAGTGTCCTACGTGTCAAATTAATATTTACAATTTGTTTTAGGTTTATGTTCGTTATCTGTATTTATTTAAAGCGTATGTTGACTACAGAGTAGTTGCCTTTTTATTAGCTGTGAACCTACTACGCAGACTATTTATTAATTTAAAAGCCTGTGTTAAGGTGAACTTGATTAATTTTTTTAGTGAGGCACTTTAAGGCCATGTTTTAAATTTATCTTGCTCTTGTGGGATAGCTGCACATAAAACCTAAGTATGAGATTGGAAGATAATCTGTAAGTATTGCCTTAAAGGCCTGCTAGCCTAGACTAGGTTGTGGTAAACGTTTACCACAACCTCAACCTACCACTGTGAAGAGGGTGTCAAGCAAAAGCTCTTTGCCTTCAGACTTTTTCTCTGTGATTGAAACTCCAGTCTGAACAGTCATGTAGGTACAGAGAGAGATGGGGGTCTAGTATCTCCTCCTGAAAAAGAAAACCTGAGTTCCATATGTTGGCTATACATGTAGGTATACATTTATAACTAATGATTATTTGGCTTGAAGTGGTATTTTTAAACCCAAATTTTTGGGTTTGGTATTTTTTTTTTTTTTCTTTTTTCTTTTTTAGACTTTATTTTTCCCTGGTGAGCCTGCAGTAAAGTCTGTTTTTCAACAGAACAAATTGTCCTGCAGATGTAGCAATTACAGGGTTAAGACAAACCATTTTCTACTGACAGAGGTGCTTTCTGATCAAAAGGGAAAACCGCTGTTTGCTGTAAATGCTTATAAGGTGTTAGCTGGAGTTCAGCTTTAGTTTGTTAGGGTATCTAAATCTGTTAGTGCTTTGGTGTCAGTATTAGTAAAAATAATCCCCAGCATTAATGTCAGTGGGAGCAAAAAAAAAAACCAACAGCCTCTCTTGAGATTAACAATGCTGCTGTCCAAAGGTGCCCATGTGCTCCTTCATCAAAAGTGGAGGCACTCTAATACAGGAGATGTGTTACTGGCCAGATCTCCAGGTGAAAACGGAGAGAAAAAATATATAAAAAAAAAACTAAGGCAGCCACCACATTGGATTAGTAAGCTGCAATATATTATCTTGGGTTCGGTTTTAATGCTGCTTTAAAAAATGTACATGTGTTTTGGGACCTGAACATAATTAAAAGAAATACAGTAAGTGTCCTACTTACTAACGAGTACCGTTGCAGGAGCTCGTTCGTAAGTCCGACAAAGAATAAAGATCAGTGCTTGCAGACAGGCTTTTCGTTCAGCCCACTGGGTTGAATGGAAAAAAAAGCTGTGCAAACACATGTTCGCATATCAAAGGTTCTGATGTAGGGGGCTCACAGTAAGGCTACTTTCACACTGAGGCGCTTTTCAGGCATTTTAGCACTAAAAATAGTGCCGGTAAAGCACCTCTCATGCCTGCGCTGTGTGAAAGCCCAAGTGCTTTCACACTGGGATGGTGCGCTTGCAGGACAAGAAAAAAAGTCCTGCAAGCAGCATCTTTGGGGTGGTATGGGAGTGCCTGCAAAGCGCTTCGACAACGCAGCTCTTCTAACCCTTTCTTCAGCTGTTAGCGGTGGTTAAAAGTGCCCCGCTAGTGGCCAAAAAGCGCCACTATAACAGTGGTAAAGAACCGCAAAAACTACCAGCGCTTTACCGCTAACGCCGGGCGCTAGGCAGTGTGAAATAAACCTAAATGTTTCCTTTAAAGCTTGGGGCACCTTAAACAATGTTATTAACCATTTTTTTCTCTTGTGCCTCTTGCAGGTCTGGTGAGCTGATGTGGTCCACTTGCTGTCAGACGACGCTCAGTTTATTGTAAATTGTGTTTTTTATGTAATTTTTTTTTTTTTTTTTGCCCCATATGACAGTCACCACTCAGTAGCAAAGTTTGGTGTATTAGTTACATAAGGCTCAATTCACAAACCTGTAATGATATTTATTTGCTATAATTCTTAATTTTAGCAATAAGATCTGAAAGTAAGAGTCGTTATTTCAAACGCATACAATATAGCTTGGTGAACTGACATGATGATATTTGAAACCCGTAAGCTCTGTTTTCAAAGTGTTATTTTATTAAAAAAAAACTTCATGCAGTCTCGAGTTCATACTTTCTGTGTGCCTTTTATTTTCTGATGCTTATAATTATCTCCACTGTAGATTTAATCCAAGCAATTCGGGCCCCCTCTTTTGCCCCTTGCTTAAACTGGCGCATTTTTAGATGGTCAGATTGAAAAAAAAATTATAGAGCCTCAAGTGCAACTTCCAGATGGTTCCAAAATTGCAGCATGTTTTCATGTGTTGCGGTGCATTGCATTGTGTTATGCAGAGCATTCAAATTTTATAGGTTGTAGCACACCTCAACATCCCAAAAAATGTTTTACCTAATGTATTTCTGGGAGAAAAAGGGGGGTGGTTAATCCTAGCATTGGTGTTAGTGGTCATAGAGGTGGCAAAAATGCTACTCCGCATGTTAGTGGCAGTACTACTAAAACCAGACACCACTTCACCAGAGAAATTGCAGTGTCACTATGGTGACATTGTGGCGGTGATCATGTACAATGGCTGGTTGCTCTGATATCGGTGCTGCCAGCCATTATCTCTGATCACTGCAACAGCAGCACAATGTCACCAGACCAGTGCTGCCCGTCAACATCTCTAATGACTGCCATCCACTCAGTATCCCTGATCACTGCAAACCACTTAGTGTCCCTGATCCCCACCACACCAGTGCAGTGTTGCCACTGGCCTGTGTATTGATCACTTTCTGCCTGCTACCTAGACCAATCTTTTGCTTGTTTGCTGGCAATGTGTCTGTCTGTGGTCTGAACTGGCCTATCTTCACATCACGCTATGTTCCTGCAAGGCACCAGGCCAGTGAACATGGCATTCATTGGGGCAGCCATGTTGCTGTAGGCTTGCTTGGCTTCTAGGGACTGGGACACTAAGTTATGTTCCCTGACCACACATAAAGAGGTGACCTTCACAATACATTGGTTTTGACACAATTGGTTGATTTTAACGCACAAGATACACTGTCTGGTATTTAATTAGTCCAAAAAGTGAAAGTCTCACGCATGTGGTGTAGCCATACTCTGGAAGATTAGCAGAATGTGTTTTGGGATGTAATTCTAAGTATGCCCATGCTGTATGTGTGAAATATCTTATATTGACAACTTTTGTGTTGACACAAAAAAAAAAAAAAATTCTAATTTTCTTACTGCATTTTCCAAAAACTTGTAGCAAGAAGTCTCACTTTGCCTCTTAGGGTATTTACTCTCTGAAATGCGATCACATTTGTGGGTGTTTCTACTGCCCTGGTAATCCAGGGCCTCCAAAAAGGTAATCATCAAATTAGATGTGTAATTTATCCTCATAGAATGCCTGAAGGTGGTCCTTGGATTTTGGGCACCTCAACATACTTGAGGAGTAGAAGAATGTGTTTGGTGTGTAATTCTAAGTATGCCTATGATGTGTGTTAGAAGGCAAAGGGAAGGGACCGGTTTATCATGCAGACAGGTCAGAGTATCAATGTTGAAAACCAATACAAATGAGGGAGAGGTCTGGGGCTGCCCAAGCTGAAGTTGAAAGTGAACCTGTGGCGAGAGCTTTGAGTAATAAATGCTTTTATCCAGAACATGAGCTATTAAACAAGCCCTCACTGACCTTGGTGGTTGCAGGCACTGTGGAGTAATTCATCCTCAAAGATCACAATAGAAGTATTGTAGCAGGATTCCATTTGCTCTGAACAGCTTACAGCACCTGTTTGTTTAATAAAGTACATCTAAAGGCTCCTGTATGACCGCTTAAAGTTATACTAAAGTCTTATGTTTGTTATTTTTAAAGAAAAAAAGTCATACTTGCCTGCTCTGTGCAGTGATTTTGCACAGACCAGCCCAGATCCTCCTCTTGAGTTCGTCACCGTCTCTCTTGGCACCTCGCTCCTGTCGAGTGCCCCCACAGCAAGCCGCTTGCTATGGGGGCACCTGAGTCGAGCCGCAGCTCCTGGTGTCCATTCAGACACAGAGCTGTGGTTCAGCCCCGTCCCCACTTTCTCCTGATTGGCTAACTGACTTTGACAGCAGCGGGAGCCAATGGCACCACTACTGTGTCTCAGCCAATCAGGAGGGAGAGTCCCAGACGGCTGAGGCACTTGTGGATCGAGATGGTACATAGGTAAGTATTAGGGGGGCTGCTGCACACTGTTTTTGTTTTTTAGTGCATAGAATGTATTACGATAAAAAAAAACCTTCTGCCCTTAGAATGACTTTAACCAAGTACCAAATCAAGTTACTATATGATTCTTCAAAAAGAAGCTTTCTTTACCTTTCCTGACTGAGCCAAATCCTTCATCATTTGTGTCTCAAACCCGTACCCGTGCTGCCAATCAGAAAGCAGTAGTTAAAGTGGAAGTCCAGCGACCAATCCTTTTTTTTTTTTTTTTTTTTTTTTAAGGTCATTGAGACCCTTTGCTAACCCCAAAATAATACTCACAGTTTGGGTATAATATTTCCACCTCTGTCTGTTTTCGTACTGAAGAATAACTTAAAAAATGTGATGCTGGCTGTTTCCATCTTGCTTGTGGGCATGTGAAGCCCACAAGCATTGATTTCCTGGATGCGGTGAATGCTGTTCATTCACAGCTTGTTCACGTGCATGATCATTGTTCCCGCACTGAATCTTGGGAAGCATGACACTAAGCTCCCAGGAGACAGTGCGGCGCCGGGGAAAGGCAATAAACACGCCTACTCCCATGGGAGGAGAGACAGGAAGTGCCACAATAAAGTACAATATAAAGGTAATTACAGCGATAAAAAAAATTTTCGTGTGGCATTTGAACATCTATGCAATTAATTGAAGGGGGTAAGATTAAGTTAAAAATTTGAGTGGAACCCCGCTTTAGGACTAGGTGTAGCCAGGTACTGATTGATAAGCTACAGTGACAATACTATTAGTTACGCCCTTTGCAACATTTTATTAATCCCACTGTAGTGAAAGCAGGCACATCCTTCAAGAGAGTGGCAACTGTGCTTTGCATTCAGGAGTAGTTCAGCATCGTTGCCACACCATCATCGAAAGCTGCATGAAGTGGACATCACTGGCAGGGCCAATGGGTAGTTGTGGAACGTTTGCAATACGACTGAGAAAATCTGTGAATGCATTAATTATTAAATACGGCTATGGCATGGGCTGGATCAACCAGGGTCCCTTCACAAAATGTATAAAAACTGCCCAAAAATTGTGTACAAGCCAGCGGGTGGATCAATGCTTTTTTTTAGTTACATAAAGCCATAGGTTTTCATTGTGAAACATTACAACCTTGGGCACCATGTGGGCCAGCCGCCAGCAACATAACAACTGTTGATGACATCAGTTGATAAGGAGGAGATCTGTTACCTGGACAGCATCCCTGTTTGACCCCTCACCCCTCTGTGTCAGCACTGAGGTCACATTAGCAGCATGTTGGAGAAAAAAAGGAGTGAGAACAAATGCTGGAATATTGGTATCAGTGTGCAAAAGTGTATTTGCTTTGCAAGAAAAAAAACAAAGCCTCTCTAATGTTGGGTGTCCTACGTGTGTGGATGCCTTTGCAATCTATAAAACTCGAAATTGTGCATAATTTTAAAGTGTGCCTTGACTGGAAAAGGGTTGAGAAGCACTGAGCTAGATCACTACTACATGCTACTTGTGTACCTTCTATTGGAAAGAGCCATTTATTCCATCTCTATTGCTTCTAAATTCACCCCTCGTTGCTGCTGCCTTACACATCTATGTGTATGTGACATACTAGTATGCTAGGCCCACATATTGCTTTTCCTATTATTTCTTCAGTAATAAAAGTTAGTGTCAGCTTGATCACACTTGGCTCAATATTAGCAAGTGATGCAGCCAGTTTCAGCATGTTGAGTTGTGGCATGAATAGTTGACAAGATTGTGATGATATTCACCCAGACACGGCTCATTTCCTTTCCTATACAGAAAACCCAGTGCTTTTTGTAATCTGCCAGTTGGCCATAACTGAGACAAGATCACTGCAGTTCCAGAAGGTTTAATGTGTCAGGCACCTCGCTGCCCTTCTCTTGGTTAGCGATCTCTTTGTTTAAGGCCGGAAGTCAGTTATAGTCTTCTGTTGTATTTAATTGTATCAAAACCAAAACACCAAAGTTTATTATTTTGCAGTTTACCAAACCCTTTCACACTGGGCGGATACGTTGGATGGACTTCACTAGCTCAGCAGGGAATCGTTCCGTTAGTCCCGGCTGAGCAGGGCGGATGACAAGTCCTTCTCCGTTCACTGTGCAGGGACGGACCTGTCAGAACGTTTTCATCCGATCCTGCTGAACGGATGGCGATCGTATCTTGTCGGATCGGTTGGCAGGCGGGTGTCAGCGGACACATCACATCAGGGACACAGAAGTCAATGCGTGGCCCGCTCTGTTTCCTGTGAGTCCCTGCGGTAAAAGACATTTTATAATGCGGTAAAACATCTGTCATCGCACATAGGGGTTTATTTACTAAAGGCAAATCCACTGCAAGTGCACTTGGAAGTCTGGTCGGTGTAGATCTGAGGGGGACATGCAAGGAAAATAAAAAAACTGCATTTTTGCTTGTACATGATTGGATGATAAAATCAACAGAGCTTCCCCTCATTTCAGATCTCCCCCCAGATCTACCGACGTCTGCACTTGCAGTGAACTTGTAGTTGAAAGTGGATTTGCCTTTAGTAAATCAACCCCATAGTGTGAATTGGTCCTTAGAATATTGAGACAAACCATTTAACACTGACAGGGGTGCTTACACCCATAAACAGCAAACAGGAACAGAGCTGAAGCTGTCAATCAGCTGGAGGTCCCTGTCCTGTCACCATTTTTCTCTTGGTGTCAGGAAAACTTGTCAGCTGTGATTCATGCTGATAGCAGAGGAATGAAGCAGCGGACAGAAATTACACTGGTGGGTTGATTTACTAAAGGCAAATCCACTTTGCACTACAAGTGCACTTGGAAGTGCAGTCACTGTAGATCTGAGGGGGACATGCATAGAAAATAAAAAACAGCATCTTTACTTGTACATGATTGGATGATAAAATCAACAGAGCTTCCCCTCATTTCAGATCTTCCCCCAGATCTACAGCAACTGCACTTGTATTGCAAAGTGGATTTGCCTTTAGTAAATCAACCCCTAATGCCGTGTACACACGGCTGGACTTTTCGACCAAACTTGTCCGACGGAACGAATCCGTCAGACAATTTGTCCGTATGTGGGCTTCATCAGACCTGCAGCGGACCTTTTCTGTCGAAAATCTGACGGACTTTAGATTTGGAACATGACTCGAGTCCAGTCGAAAAATCCGCTCGTCTCTATGCTAGTCCGATGGACTAAAACCGACGCTAGGGCAGCTATTGGCTACTGGCTATCAACTTCCTTATTTTAGTCCGGTCCAACGTCATCACGCACGAATCCGTCAGACTTTGGTGTGATCATGTGTAGGCAAGTCCGTTCGTTAGAAAGTCCGTCGGAAAGACCATCGGACCTTTGATGCCGAAAAGTCCGCCCGTGTGTACACGGCATTAGGGTTCTTTCACGCAGGCTTTCCGATCATGTCCATCTGTCAGTTTTTCAGGCAGACCTGATCGAGCCTTGCAGTCTCCTCTATGGAGCAGGTGTCCACTGATACCCGCCGTCGTCCGATCCTACCCGCAAAATCCAGACGGATGGTGGTCCTATTTTCCATCCGTCTGGCCAATCAGATAGGATTGGATGAAAACAGGCGGTCCGTTTCCATCAGATTTCCCAATAGAGGAGAGTAGGACTGTGTCCGCTCTGCACAGTGGAGTGGACAGGACCTGTCATCCGCCTGCTCAGCAAAGATCAGCAGAGCTATCCCCCAAGAAGGAGGCGCCTGTGTGAAAGGGGCCTTAGTGCTCTTCATTGAGACAAGTACACACTATAGAGGGATATGCTTTGTTTATTCTTCATGTCTGAGGTTTACAATCACTTTGTTTCATAACACAGTTACATTCAAAACATGCCTTCAATGAGAACAGTCTGAGTTAGGCCCCTTTTACACAGGGTGGATTCTGTTCTGATCAGCGGGGGAACCCCCATAGATCCTCTGCTGATCGGAGCAGAGCAGGTGGCTGACACATCTGTGCTCAGTTTCTGCAGCATTGACATGGACAGAGCCAATGGCTCCCACTGCTGCCAAAAGCCAATCAGGAGTGCTAGTCCCCGGAGAGGCACAGCTCTCGTGGACATCATTGGATCGAGAGGGGGCTCAGGTAAGTATTAGGGGGGGCTGCTACACACAGGTCTTTTACCTTCATGCATAGAATGCACCACCTTGTAAAACAACCCATTCAGTTTAAAATAGAATGAAAGGCAAAACATTTGTATATAGATATAAAAAAAAAAAAATAACCATTATAAATACCTTTTTTTTTTTTTTTTTTATAAGTGATCACATATTCCTCTGTTCTCAGCTGCATAGAAGCTGGGAGAGAAGCAGCAGCACACTGAGCTTCCCAGTGAATGGCTGTGCAGCGGGGGCTTGCTAGGACAAGTCTGATCATTGGAGGAGAGTACACTGAGTTCCCAGCACAGCTAGAGAATTGATCATGGTGTGCTCTCCTGCTTAGTGTGGTCAGTTTTTAATAGGAAAGCAGAGTGACTGACGGGAACACCAGGGATTTCACATAAAGGAAGCAATACAAAGAGAACAGAATACTTTCTCATACAAATACAGCAACCACATATCAGGAATATGAAGTGTTGGGGAAACAAACGCTTTAACTGTAAAATAAAAATGATAATGATTAGGGTTGAGCTTGATGTGCGGGTCGAACATAAGTTCGACTCGAACATCGAGTGTTCGCCCGTTCCCTGAAGAGCGAACATTATAGGGCAGTCGCGGCGAATTTAAGCACTGGGGAACGCCGCATAATGCAGTGCAAGATCACAGTGCATTGCTGTATGATGATTGGCCAAAGCATCCACCTGACCTGCATGCTTTATCCAATCACAGCGCATTATGCTAAGAGAGCCATAATTGGCCAAAGGCAGGGTGCCTTTGGCTAATCATGGCTCAGGGGGACTAAGTCCACGCCCCACACTATATAAGGCTGCTTACACAGCGGCCGTGTGTAGTGTTGTTGGTGTGGACAGAGAGATAGCTTGATTTAGATTAAGCAGGCAGGTAATTCAGTTAGTGGCGCTGTATTTGATACATATATACAGTCATATATCTACTCTGCATTTAGCATAGACTTTATATTCAGTGTTTACTCTATATTCAGTCAGTGTATTAATATATATATATATATATACACACACACACACACACACACACACACACACACATATATATTTACAGTGGTGTACTGTTTCTAATACACTTCAGGCAGTGTACACAGTATCTAATACAGTGTGTACAGTTTCTACTACACTTCTGGTGGTGTACACAGTACACAATACAGTGCAGCCATAGTACAGTTGCTAATACAGTGCAGGCGGTGTACACAGTATCTAATACAGTGTGTACAGTGTCTACTACACTTCTGGTGGTGTACACAATACAGTGCAGCTGTAGTACATTTGCTAATACAGTGCAGGTGGTGTACACAGTATCTAATACAGTGTGTACAGTTTCTACTACACTTCTGGTGGTGTACACAATACAGTGCAGCCGTAGTACAGTTGCTAATACAGTGCAGGTGGTGTACACAGTATCTAATACAGTGTGTACAGTGTCTACTACACTTCTGGTGGTGTAGCTAGGCAACGGGGGATGCTGCCAGGGCTGGGGTCGCTGATGTCATGGAAACGTATGACGTCAGGAGACCCTACCCACTTAGGCAGATTACATCCATTCAAAAAACCAAGGGAAGTGAAGGAGACAGTAAACGTGAGAAGTATAAGTGCATAGAGAGAAGAGAAGCCATCAGATAGGGAGTGCATACAAGGAAAGGAGACACAGAACGAAAACGGGTAAACGGGAAAAGGCAGACCAAGGAGTAATGGAGGACACAGGAAAGTGTAAATAGATAAAGATGAATGGCGGCAAAAAGGAGATAAGGAAGGGGGAAGAAGAGGGAAAGGAGGGAAGAAGAACGTATAGAAAAAAAGGGGGGATATATAAAGAGAACAGAAGAAAAAGAGAGAAAAAAGGAAAAAAGAAACAGAAAAAGAGAGACAAAGGAGAGAAAAATAAGAGAAAAATACAAGTGAAAATAAAAAAGGATAAAGACTACTCTGCTGATAGGATGACATTGTTGGAGGGGTGAGAGAGCCAGTAGAGGACACACAGGCTAAATGCTGCCTCTGCCCTGCCAAAGGTAGGACTGTGCAGGGGAGGCAGAGAGTAAAAGGGGCCACTGTGATTACAGAGACAAAGGAGGGGGCATGACTGCAAGGGGCACTGTGATGGGGGGCTGTGATTGGTAGGGGCACTGTAATGAAAAGGGAACTGCACTGTAAAGGGGGACTGTAATCATTACAGTTCCCTTTACAGTGCAGTACCCTTTATATCACAGTGCCCCATTACATTACAGTGTGGAGGACCGACTCCGTGATTATCCCATCACCAACTGCCCTCGCGAACGGGCGGTTTCTGGAAAATTGGCTGTTCAGTTTAAATTGGCCAGGCCTATTTTTTGTCCAAGTCCGGGCCTGGTGGTGTACACAGTATAAAATACAGCGCAGTGGTTGTACAGTTTCTAATACAGCGCAGGCAGTGTACACAGTATCTAATACAGTGTGTACAGTTTCTACTACACTTCTGGTGGTGTACACAGTACACAATACAGTGCAGCCATTGTACAGTTTCTAATACAGTGCAGGTGGTGTACACAGTATCTAATACAGTGTGTACAGTTTCTATTACACTTCTGGTGGTGTACACAGTATAAAATACAGTGCAGCCATTGTACAGTTTCTAATACAGTGCAGGCGGTGTACACAGTATCTAATACAGTGTGTACAGTTTCTACTACACTTCTAGTGGTGTACACAGTACACAATACAGTGCAGCCGTAGTACAGTTGCTAATACAGTGCAGGCAGTGCACACAGTATCTAATACAGTGTGTACAGTTTCTACTACACTTCTGGTGGTGTACATAGTATCTAATACAGTTAGTGTGGTGTTGTCAGAGGATGTTATACACAACATCCCATGCAGGTGATCAGATCGCTGGGCTGCACCAAGGAATCAGGGACAAATGAGTAAATAAAGAAAGTATGTTTATTGTCAATGATAAAGATACACGTGAAAACAAGACAGCAAACCAAAACAAGTAAATGGTGAAAACACAGCAAACCCCAAAAACCCACCTAACTATCTATCTAACTAATATAATACACAAGCAAGGAAACCAACATGAAATAAAAAATAAGGCATGGGCCAAAGCGACAAGGGAACAGAAAACAGGAATAATAAAGCAGACCAAGGAGCAGGGAACAGGAAACAGGGTACAAGGTCAGGATACACAAACGGGGTACAGGAACAAACAGGAACAGGCTGGAACAAGAGCAGGTACTGGCAGGGACAAGGGCTTAGCAGAGGAATACTGAAGCACTGGAGGTTAGTTCAGGGCGGGTTTATATAGTCCAGCAAAACCATGACAGGTGTGCTTGATGGCAAGTCTGCAGACCAGGCAGGGAGACCCCCGCTGGTGGCCACTGGAATTACACCCTTTTGGTGCTGAATGTAATAGTGCCACCAGCAGGAGAAACCGGAGATGACACCGTCCCTGACAGTTCCCCCTCCTAAAGGAGTGGCCTCCGGACACTCCATTCAGCCCTGGGTACGACAGTCCGAGTGGGTGCAGAAACACCTTAAAATGTTTCCCTACAGAGTCTGCGGACTTCTTCGCACTTCCAAGGTCAGAATCTTTTAGTTCAATGGGGGACGTGCCATCAGAGTCTGAAAATAGGACACGTACCCCACCACCCGGGTCAGGAAGTTTGGATCTGGAGATGAAAATTAGCAGGGTAACGGGAAAGAAACCATCGGAGGCAGACCACACAGGAGCATTACATTCAAGCCAGGCGACAGACAGGATTGACCCAGTGGCAAGATGGCCATCAGTCAGGAACAGTTTTAGCAGGCACCATGTCATCAGGCTGAGCAGAAAGCAGAGGTACATCACGCTGGGCAGCAGGCAAAAGCACATCGAGCTGGGCAGCAGGAAAAAGCACATCGAGCTGGGCAGCAGGAAAAAGCACATCGAGCTGGGCAGCAGGAAAAAGCACATCGAGCTGGGCAGCAGGCAAAAGCACATCGAGCTGGGCAGCAGGCAAAAGCACATCGAGCTGGGCAGCAGGCAAAAGCACATCGAGCTGGGCAGCAGGCAAAAGCACATCGAGCTGGGCAGCAGGCAAAAGCACATCGAGCTGGGCAGCAGGCAAAAGCACATCGAGCTGGGCAGCAGGCAAAAGCACATCGAGCTGGGCAGCAGGCAAAAGCACATCGAGCTGGGCAGCAGGCAAAAGCACATCGAGCTGGGCAGCAGGCAAAAGCACATCGAGCTGGGCAGCAGGCAAAAGCACATCGAGCTGGGCAGCAGGCAAAAGCACATCGAGCTGGGCAGCGGGCTCATCAAGCTGGAGAGCAGGCACTGGTACTTCCGGCTGGAACACTGGCACCTCAGACTGGAACACTGGCACCGAGACATCAGGCTGGAGGGCTGGCACAGAGACATCAGGCTGGAGGGCTGGCACAGAGACATCAGACCAGGCGGCAGGTACTGGAACTTCAGACTGGGCAGTAGGCCCATCAGGCAGAACAGCAGGTGCTGGCACAACAAGCTGAACAGAAGGCACATCGGACTGGATAGCAGGTACTGGAACTTCAAACCGGGCAGCCGGTACTGGAACTTTAGACTGGGCAGCAAGCACAGACACTGGCACATCAGGCAGAACAGCAGGTGCATCGGACTGGATAGTCGGTACTGGAACTTCAGACTGGGCCGTGGGCACAGGCGCTGGCACGTCAGGCAGAACAGCAGGTACTGGCACAATAGGCAGAACAGCAGGTACATCGGACTGGAACTTCAAACCGGGCAGCTGGTACTGGAACTGCAGACTGGACAGTGGGCACAGGTGCTGGCACATCAGGCAGAACAGCAGGTACATCGGACTGGTTAGCAGGTACTGGAACTTCAAACCGGGCAGCTGGTACTGGAACTGCAGACTGGACAGTGGGCACAGGTGCTGGCACATCAGGCAGAACAGCAGGTACATCAGACTGGATAGCAGGTACTGGAACTGCAAACCGGGCAGCTGGTACTGGAACTTCAGACTGGACAATGGGCACAGGCGCTGGCACATCAGGCAGAACAGCAGGTACTGGCACAATAGGCAGAACAGCAGGTACATCGGAATGGATAGCAGGTACTGGAACTTCAAACCGGGCAGCTGGTACTGGAACTGCAGACTGGACAGTGGGCCCAGGTGCTGGCACATCAGGCAGAACAGCAGGTACATCGGACCGGATAGCAGGTACTGGAACTGCAAACCGGGCAGCTGGTACTGGAACTTCAGACTGGACAATGGGCACAGGTGCTGGCACATCAGGCAGAACAGCAGGTACTGGCACAACAGGCTGAACAGCAGGTACATCGGACTGGATAGCAGGTACTGGAACTTCAAACCGGGCAGCTGGTACTGGAACTGCAGACTGGACAGTGGGCACAGGTGCTGGCACATCAGGCAGAACAGCAGGTACATCGGACTGGTTAGCAGGTACTGGAACTTCAAACCGGGCAGCTGGTACTGGAACTGCAGACTGGACAGTGGGCACAGGTGCTGGCACATCAGGCAGAACAGCAGGTACATCAGACTGGATAGCAGGTACTGGAACTGCAAACCGGGCAGCTGGTACTGGAACTTCAGACTGGACAATGGGCACAGGCGCTGGCACATCAGGCAGAACAGCAGGTACTGGCACAATAGGCAGAACAGCAGGTACATCGGAATGGATAGCAGGTACTGGAACTTCAAACCGGGCAGCTGGTACTGGAACTGCAGACTGGACAGTGGGCACAGGTGCTGGCACATCAGGCAGAACAGCAGGTACATCGGACCGGATAGCAGGTACTGGAACTGCAAACCGGGCAGCTGGTACTGGAACTTCAGACTGGACAATGGGCACAGGTGCTGGCACATCAGGCAGAACAGCAGGTACTGGCACAACAGGCTGAACAGCAGGTACATCGGACTGGATAGCAGGTACTGGAACTTCAAACCGGGCAGCTGGTACTGGAACTTCAGACTGGACAATGGGCACAGGTGCTGGCACATCAGGCAGAACAGCAGGTACTGGCACAACAGGCTGAACAGCAGGTACAGCGGACTGGATAGCAGGTACTGGAACTCCAAACCGGACAGCTGGTACTGGAACTTCAGACTGGACAGTGGGCACAAGTGCTGGCACATCAGGCAGAACAGCAGGTACTGGCACAACAGGCACATCGGACTGGATAGCGGGTACTGGAACTGCAAACCGGGCAGCTGGTACTGGAACTTCAGACTGGACAGTGGGCACAGGTGCTGGCACAGCAGGCTGAACAGCAGGTACATCGGACTGGATAGCAGGTACTGGAACTTCAACCCGGGCAGCTGGTACTGGAACTTCAGAATGGGCAGCAAGCACAAACACTGGCACATCAGGCAGAACAGCAGGTGCTTTGGACTGGATAGTCGGTACTGGAACTTCAGACTGGACAGTGGGGACAGGCGCTGGCACATCAAGCTGGAACAGATCAGCTGGTGGGGAGGCAGGATTGGATACTGGCATGATGGTATGGGTTGGAAAAAACTTCCGCTTCTTTTTGCTTTTAGCCACTAGGGATCTATAAGTGGGTACAGGGCTGTAGGTAGGGAATGCAGCTGGTAGAAGCGAAGAGTGAAAGGATGGCAAGACAGAGGGAGTAGGTTTTGAAGGGAGATTTAGTGGAGCTGATGGAGGCAGTTGAGAAGCATCAGGGGAGTTAAAGGCAGGGTAGGTGCAACAGGAGGAAACAGGGTACTGGTATTTCATTGGTAGAGAAGTATATTTGGAGCTAACAGAAGCTGAATGCAACAGACTTGACCAGGCCTGTATTAATGATTGCACTGCATCAGGTTTGCACTTGGCTTGTCTGACCAGAGACTGCACTGATTCAATGCATTTTGCAAGCACCTGCTGAGGACAAGCTGAATATTGTTCAAAAAAAAATGCTGAGTCATCCTCCAACAGCCAAACTAAAGATTCTACCTGAGCTGCACTAAAAGGGGGTGTATAGTCATCACCTCCCTCAGCAACATCAGACAGGGCCAACTCAGTACAGATCTTAATTAATGGTTGCACATCTCCAAACAAAAAACTGCCTTGCTCAATAAAAACATGAGCTAGGCGGATGCATTCTAACAATTGTTCCCTAGTGTATTCAGCCAATGTCTGATAACAAAAGTCTCTGTCATCAGTTGCCAGGAGCGATAAATACAAAATACTTTCAAAATCCATCTTTCAAAAATAGCTGGGACTCAGGCCCCAATTCCCAGGTGCAACCGATCTGATAGTATGGCTTCAGTATTCTGTCAGAGGATGTTATACACAACATCCCATGCAGGTGATCAGATCGCTGGGCTGCACCAAGGAATCAGGGACAAATGAGTAAATAAAGAAAGTATGTTTATTGTCAACGATAAAGATACACGTGAAAACAAGACAGCAAACTAAAACAAGTAAATGGTGAAAACACAGCAAACCCCAAAAACCCACCTAACTATCTATCTAACTAATATAATACACAAGCAAGGAAACCAACATGAAATAAAAAATAAGGCATGGGCCAAAGCGACAAGGGAACAGAAAACAGGAATAATAAAGCAGACCAAGGAGCAGGGAACAGGAAACAGGGTACAAGGTCAGGATACACAAACGGGGTACAGGAACAGGCTGGAACAAGAGCAGGTACTGGCAGGGACAAGGGCTTAGCAGAGGAATACTGAAGCACTGGAGGTTAGTTCAGGGCGGGTTTATATAGTCCAGCAAAACCATGACAGGTGTGCTTGATGGCAAGTCTGCAGACCAGGCAGGGAGACCCCCGCTGGTGGCCACTGGAATTACACCCTTTTGGTGCTGAATGTAATAGTGCCACCAGCAGGAGAAACCGGAGATGACACCGTCCCTGACAGGTGTTGCAAAACAAAATATACATCATGTCCGGAAGGCCACCAAGGAGAGGCAGACACTCACAGGCCACTAAAAGAGGGCAAGCAGCCTCTGTGTTTACAGTCAACAGTGCTGGTCGTGGACATGGTGAATCCTCTGCAGGTGGCCGTGGGGCACACTTGTCATTTTTTTCTGCTGCTGGCCGTGTTAATAAGCCAGAACATGCAGAAGAGTTGGTGGAGTGGATAACAAAGCCGTCCTCATCCTCCTCATCCTCTCTCACCCAGGCTCAGAGTAGTTTGCCTTTCAACGCAGCTGCCAAAGTGGCTTATTCCACCGGCTCCTTTCCACAGTCACTACTTCTGTAGCTCCACTATCATGCGTGGAGGAGTCCCCAGAATTTTTCGACCACAGTGTCGGGTACATGCTGCTGGAGTATGTACAGCGATTTGAAGGCTCCGACGTTGGTTCCCAGGTTGAGGAAGGGAGTAACGTGAGCCTAGAGAGAGGGGGTGCCCAAGAAGGACAAGAAACTGGCAGTCATGTTCCCCCAGCTGCAGCATACTGCCAAGTTTCCTCCAGTGACAAGGAGGGAGGAAATTATGAGATCACTGACTGTACCTGGGTGCCTGAGAGAAGAGAGGAGGAGGAGGAGGCAGGATGTCCTCTAGAGGGCAGCTTAAGGGCAGCCACCCTATTGCATCACACCGCAGAGCTCTGCAGGTGCAGGGCACTGCTGACTCCCCACTGACTTTTAAAAGTTCCTTGGTGTGGGCCTTTTTTGACACGTGTGCAGCAGATTGCACCGTTGCTGTTTGCAACCTATGTCTGAAGTGGATCTCTCCTTGCTCCTCATCTGGGTTCTCCAACCCTACTATAACTCCAGTCCTCTCAAAAACCTGCACTGAGAAGAATGAAGGTATAGCAATAGGTGTACCAAGTACTTGCAGCCAATCTGCTAGCAGTACACCACCATCTGATTTTAGCAGGCAAATTTCCCTACCCCAGTTGCTGAACTGTAAAAAGAAATTTGGTCCCAGCCATCCACATGCTCAGCGTCTAAATGTTAGCTTGGCCAAATTGCTAGCTCTGCAACTGCTGCCTTTTCAGCTGGTAGACTTTCGTGAATTTGTGGAATGTGCTGTACCTTAGTGGCAGATTCCAAAACGCCATTTCTTCTCAGGGAAGGCCATTCTGGCTCTCTACCGGCAAGTGGAAGGCAATGTTTAGGCCTTGTTGGACAGGGCGGTCAGCTGTAAGGTGCATATTACTGCTGACTCATGGTCCAGCATATCAGGGAATTTAGTAGACCAGACTGTGTGGACTGCACAGAGGAAACCAGAAACACATGTAAGTGAAAAATAAAGGTGTTTATTATTAAATTGGTGACAAATAAGTGAAATATATACAGTGCAAACCAACCACAGACCCACAAACAAATGGTATATACAAATGGATGGGAAATACCGTAATCGTAACAAAAGCCGGGCCAAGGTCATACACAAGGAGGTCAGTCAGATGGGAAAGGACGGGGAACCAACAGGACAGAGAGAGGATAATTGGATAGGCTGCAGGGCAGGGATCCAGGGAAACCGGAGGGACAAGAATAGGATGAGCTCAGGATAGGGATCAGGTCAGGACAGATGCAGGCTCAAGGACAAGATACATGGGAGGGCTTGCCGGGTATTTACAAGGCTGCAGTAATTGACCTCATGTTACACCTGAGCGCAGAGGGTGCTGTCTGCTTCACACTGCCAGAGTACACCCGCTGGTGGACACCGGTACTACGGCCCAAGGATGCAACAGTGCCACCAGCAGGTAAGTCCTCTTACTACAGGTCCTAGGTGTTGGAAGACACCCGCTGGTGGACACTGGTACTGCGATCCAAGAGACCGATAGTGCCACCAACGGGTAAACCTTCTCATGACACAGCAGGCATGGGCAGGGACGTTACTTTTCCTTCACAGCTTACTGGGTAACTCTGCTGGCAGCTGGGAAGGATGCAGGACAGGGTTCAGTGTTGTTGGAGCTTGTTCTGCCACCACGCCTCCAAAATGCTAGTGGTGATTCTGCCACAGCTCTCTCCTCCACCCCCTCCTCTTCTTCTTCCTCTATGGCCTCTTCTGCAGATTTTTCCTCTGAACCAGTGGTGCTCCGTAAGCGTTCAAGGTGCTACGCAAGCAGTCAGGCTAAAAGATGCCATGCGGTGCTTGTTTGGCACACGTCCTGAATTTGGTGGTGCAGCTGTCCTTGAGCAGGTACCCAGGCTTACAGGATCTCCTGTGGCAGGCCAGAAAAGTCTGTGGTCATTTCCGCTGGTCATACAATGCCAGTGCTCGTTCGGCTGCCATTCAAAGGGAATGCAACCTGCCAACCAACTACCTCATTTGTGACATGCCCACCAGGTGGAACTCAACGTTGGCAATGCTGCAGCGGCTGCACACACAGTAGAGGGCAATCAATGAGTATGGCACCAATACAGGGTCAGGGGAGCTTGGCTTCTTTTCACCACGCCAGTGCCTACTGATCAAGGATGCATGCACTGTCCTGTCACCATTTGAGGAGGCCACAAGGATGGTGAGCAGCGACAATGCATGCATTAGTGACACTGCCCCTCTAGTCTTCCTGTTGGAGCACACGCTTCGTGGAATCATGGACAGGGCACTTGAGGCAGAACAGCGGGAGGAAGAGGAGGACTTCCTTACCTCTCAAGGCCCCCTTTATCCAGATAGCATTCCTGCGAGGCCCGCCAAACACACAGGAAGAAGAGGTGGAGGAGGATTGTGTCAGCATGGATGTAGAGGATAACACTCAGCAGCAGTCTTCAAGGGATGGTCTTCAGTCCCCAGAAACCCAAGGAGTTGTACGTGGCAGGAAGGAGGTAGTTACGGATCATGTGATCCTTAGTGACCCAGAGGACTCAGAATCAAATGCCTCTGCAAACTTATGCTGCATAGCCTCCCTGATTCTGCAAAGTCTGCGAAAGGACCCTAGGATTCGTGGTATCAAGGAGAGGGATGATTACTGGCTGGCAACCTTTCTTGATCCACGTTACAAGGGTAAGGTTGCAGAACTCATGCCTGCCTTCGCAGAGGGAGCAGAGGATGAAACATCTTCTGGAGACCTTGAAGAAAGGTTTGTGCAACACATTTCCAGACCCTGGGCAGTTACAATTTCCTGGTGCTGGACAACATGTTACTGAGGCTTCATTCAGTCAGAGGAAGAGCGGTACAGGTGGTCGGTTGACCGATGCCTTTAAACAATTTTTCAGTTGATTTTCAGGCGATCTGCAATTTTTATTGGGACTGCGATATTGCAGCTGAAAAATTGAACACTTTTGACACATTTTTGGGACCATTGACAAGTATACAGCGATCAGTTCTATAAAAATGCACCGATTACTGTAAATGTCACTGTCAGGGAAGGGGTTAACACTAGGGGGCAATCAAGGGGTTAACTGTGTTCCCTAGGTGTGTTCTAACTGTAGGGGGGATGGGACTGACTAGGGGAGGAGAGATCGCTGTTCATACTTAGTATGGACACACGATCGGTCTCCTCTCCCCTGAAAGAACCGGGATTTGTGTGTTTACACACACAGATCCCAGTTCTCGCTCTGTCACGAGCGATCGCGGGTGCCCGGCCGGTCACTCGCATCGGCTCCGGGCACACGCTGCGGGCGCGCGCCCCTAGTGGCCAAAAGGCGAAGCGACGTAAGGTAATGTCGTTTCGCCCACTGCCGCAGTTGATCGGCAAGCAGTTAAGCATTATTAATATCACTGCTCCCGAAAAAACTGCAGTTTTTAAAAAAATTTTTGCATTGATACATGACCCATGGGGCAGGACCCGGGTCCCCAAACACTTTTTATGGCAATAACTTGCATATAAGCCTTTAAAATGAGCACTTCTGATTTTTAACGTTCGTGTCCCATAGAATTTAGCGGTGTTCGAACAAATTTTTTGCCTGTTCACATGTTCTGCTGTGAACTGAAGCGGGGGTGTTTGGCTCATCCCTAATAATGATAGATCCTCTTTCAATGCTTGTCCAGTCTAGGGGTGCAGGGATAAGGTGTATTACTGTACTTCTGGCTCCAACAAGCTCCCTCACCCCATGACTCCGGTCCAGCGCTCCCACCTCTCTAAGGTGCTTTCATCCACTTTTGCCTCCTCCAAATACAATGCAGGGTTAATAGCGCAGGGACCGCCCCGATCTTCCACCTGCAGCACCAGCATAGTTGCCAACATTGTGAAAAAATTTTTAGGGACACTTTTTTGGCTGTAGGTGGAGTCTTCTTATAATTAGGGGGTGGGGCATGCGTTTGTGGGTGTGACACAGGGGAAAAGGGCATGGTTTACGTGAAATAGTGGGTGTGTCTTAAATGGGCGTGGCTCAAAGGGCGTGTGGTTAGAGTCTGAGATGAATGAGGGATGGAAAAGGAAAGGGGGGGAGAGGGATGGAGGGACAGCAGCCAAAGATCCTACACAACAATGGAAATATGTGTATTCTAGAAAGTTTAACAATCAGCAGATAAAGATACTCCAAACACCTGGTGTTAGCACTTCAATCATCCCGGCACCATGATTGTTATGGTGTCAGGATGACTGATGCCCATTATTTCTATTATTACATTGTAATATAAAATTAAATCATTCAACTCACCATAATGCCGAATCAGTGGGATCCTTGAGCGTGTCACCTGCCATGTCGCCTGCCACCAGCAGAGTCCTTCCTTGCATCAGGTGTCCCAGCAGAGTCCGTCCTTGCATCAGGTGCCACCAGCAGAGCCCCCCCTTACATCAGATGTCTCCAGCTGTGCCCCCCTTACATCAGATGTCCCCAGCGGACCCCCCCTCACATCAGGAGTCCCCAGCAGACCCCCCTCAAATCAGGAGTCCCCAGCGGAGCCCCCTCTCACATCAGGAGTCCCCAGCGGACCCCCCCTTACATCAAGAGTCCCCAGCGGACCCCCCCTTACATCAGGAGTCCCCAGCGGACCCCCCCTTACATCAGGAGTCCCCAGTGGACCCCCCCTTACATCAGGAGTCCCCAGCGGACCCCCCCTTACATCAGGAGTCCCCAGCGGACCCCCCCTTACATCAGGAGTCCCCAGCGGACCCCCCTTACTTTAGGAGTCCCCAGCGGACCCCCCTTTACATCAGGAGTCCCCAGCGGACCCCCCCACATCAGGAGTTCCCAGCGGACCCCCCCTTACATCAGGAGTCCCCAGCGGACCCCCCTTACATTAG
The DNA here is from genome assembly GCF_042186555.1 of Aquarana catesbeiana. NCBI lineage: Eukaryota > Metazoa > Chordata > Amphibia > Anura > Ranidae > Aquarana > Aquarana catesbeiana. The sequence goes on along the minus strand of NC_133334.1, from coordinate 218,707,187 downwards.
GAGTCCCCAGCGGACCCCCCCACATCAGGAGTCCCCAGCGGACCCCCCCTTACATCAGGAGTCCCCAGCGGACCCCCCTTACATCAGGAGTCCCCAGCGGACCCCCCTTACATCAGGAGTCCCCAGCGGACCCCCCCTCACATCAGGAGTCCCCAGCAGGCCCCCTCTCACATCAGGAGTCTCCAGCGGAGCCTGGTCTAACAGAACCCAGTTCCATCTCTCCCTGTACCTCATCCTCAGACACCCTGTACCTCATCCTCAGACACCTCAGACACCCATGCAGTGTCTGTGCAGCTGACACACGGGGCGGAGGGGCGGCGGCGGCAGATGATAACATCCTCCTTGTGTTCAGTGGAGAGCGGGGAGGGGCCGCCAATCCCTGCAGCCAATAGGCACACTAAAGAGAGAAGCCGATTGGCTGCCCCTCTCCTCTGCACTGAACACAAAGGGGAATAACACTCGTGGCGGTCATGTTTTTGTAGCCGCTGCTGTTTTTTAGCAAAAACATTCCCGATTTTCTCAGGACAAACTCAAAACCCCAGGAAAATTATCGGGACAGTCTTAAATCGGGACGAGGGTCCCAAATTTGGGATTGTCCCGGGAAAATCGGGACTGTTGGCAACCATGTATACACCCTCCATAGCTGGTGGTATTCTGCATTGTTACTATATTGCTGGGATTTGTAGTCCTCTTTAAAGTTTCTATTTCCACCTCTCGTTAAACACACACATTTTCTGCTAAATCTCAGCATATAAACAAGGAAAAGTAAAATTGTCAAATTGTGCTTTCCCCCAATGGGATATTAGGGTTAGTCACTCCTTGATTTCTACCTCCCTGAACTGCATAGCAGAGCTCACCACTCGCCTCTCTGCACACCACCCAAAGAGATTCTATGGCTGCCCCACACAGCAGGGAGCAATGATGAACATTCAGTCACAGTGACCCCTGTGGTGGGATGACTATTGCACAACATAATTGAACCAGAACTTGCAGCCGACTTGCAGAATGTTTGCAAAGAAAGTTGATCTGGAATCATACAATGCAGACTTGCTGAAATTGTGCAACAAACTTGTGAAGCCTGGCAAGTCTAGCAAGAGCTTAGCAAGTCATTATCAAACTTATCAAACTGCTCCTTTAGAAAACAAGCTGAGCAGCTTTTAGCCGCATCGGTTGTTATCCCTAAAGAGCCGACCGCCCACTCTGAAAAACGGTACCGGGTGATGCCAGCAGCTGCAGGCATTACCCTGGTTTAACCCCTTCAACCTGAGGCCGCATATGTGCATACAGCGCTAAGGGGTTAAGATGGCTACTGCACTACATCCGGCAGCAACATTGATTGGCTGAGTGCACATGGCTGTTAAAGAGATATATATTGGCATGCACGCCAGTACCACATGACCCCTTGATAACGTCCCATTGGACGAAAAGCGTCGGGGTGAAGATTTTGGTGCTGACGTCATGCCGCTGCACTATTCCGGGTTGGCAACGACTTTATATGTGATTTTATCGATTCACTTACTTATATTTGTTACATGTTACTTTTAACATTAAATACTTCACCATTGGAATCTTTCTCCGGCTCGTGGTGAGCTTTATTCATTCATAGTTGGAGGCTTTCTAAAGGAGAAGTCTTTGGAGTCCTGATGCTGCAATGTTCCTTTTTTGATCATCATGTTATTTTGGGTGTTTATGCTGCTGTGATGGCAGCTACTTGCTTTGGAGAGTTTGCAATTCACTTCTCTCATTGGTGGTGGGAGATAACTGAAGCACTCCTAAGAAGAACTGCCTCATGAGCACTGGTGCTATTGTTTTACATTTGTCACATTATTGGACACTACATTGGGATTTCACCCTTATATTGTGGACTTTAATTGTCATTCATTATATGATTTTGATTTACACGATGTATATGTAACTTTTGAGGCCCTGCACTTTTATTTTGCACATTTCCACAAGGCACAAATATACTGCTTTTTTTGTGTAAGCAGCCTTACCAGGTTTATTTTTTCACAGCTCAGATATCACTTTGTACATTCATTTCAATGGACTGCCCTGCCTGTCTTTTCCAAAAAAAAAAAGGTGCATGCACCTTTTCAAGAATGTGGCTGCAGGGAAATCACATGGTCTTTTTCACCATGCAATTTCTCTGCTGTTCCCGCACCCGCTATGCAATTTTATATGCGTAGGGGATTCTACGCTGAATGAATGGCAGCCCACCCCTGTGCGTTTCCGCAGAGCAGTGGGTTTTCACTGCAGGTGGTTGCGGGTGTCGGGGAATCCCTGCACACAGAAGTGTGAACCTAGGGTATATTTACAGGTACCTAGTCTGCTAGCCTAGTATACTCCAAATTGCTCTTTTTATTTGAAGGGAATAGAACTCTTTGGCATGTATTTCCCTATGGTGGGAGGATTCTTGAAAACAAGATCCCGCACATGAGGGAATGGAGCTATCTATTTAAAAGGGGAATACCAGATGCAGAACAATCTTTGATAGCGAATGGGCAAAGCTGATTTCTGAGTTTCTGGCGCCCACAAAGAAATAAAACCTTTCATCATTGTTCATGATTTTTTGTGCAACTGTCACAAAGCAGCCCTTATACAGTAGTACCAATGGAACCGTTGGCCCTACCTGTGCTACAAATACTGTAGCTGCTGACTTTAAATAAAAGGGCACTTACCTGTCCAGGGATCCAGCACTGTCTTTACCTGGGTTGGTTCTTCGCCAGTCTTAGGGTCCCCGGCATTGCTATATGCAGTGGGAAGCCGACTGTGAAGCCAGAAGCAGTCACAATCGGCTTCCCACTGCGCATGCATGAGTTACGCTGCGTTGTGTGAATGTTCCCACAGTCTTCTTGGACCTGTGACATGTCCCAAAACACCGTGGGCAGGTAGGAGGGAGCTGAACTTCTGCTTGGATCGCCTAGGCAATCCAGGAGGAAATGTGAGCAGGTTACCCGTCAAAAGCAGGTAGCTGCTCCCAAAAAAATAAAATATCCAAAAGTTGAAAAGGAGGGCGGTAGGAAGTACAAAAGCGGAACCTCCCCTTTTGGGTGAAGTTCCACTTTAACCAGAAGAATCCCACCTCAAAGTTTATTATACACCGATGGAAATTCAGCCAGTCCCACTTCCGGCAGCCTGTCACAATCTAGGAGAGGCTGACAGCTGCTGTGTCTGGATGGGGCTGGACGGTGCACCCAGCAGTATTTAGACTAATGCCACGTACACACGGTCGGACTTTTCAGCTACAAAAGTCCGACAGCCCGTCCGACAGACTTTTGACAGACTTTCGACAGACTTTTGGTGGATTTTCAACAGACTTTCTAACGACCGGACTTGCCTACACACGATCACACATAAATCCGACGGATTCGTACGTGATGACGTACACCGGACTAAAATAAGGAAGTTGATAGCCAGTAGCCAATAGCTGCCCTAGCGTCGGTTTTTGTCCGTCGGACTAGCATACAGACGAGCGGATTTCTGGGTCCGGCGGAGTTATGACGTAAAGATTTGAAGCAAGTTCCAAATCTAAAATCCGTCAGATTTGCGACTGGAAAAGTCCGCTGAAGGTCCGGGGAAGCCCACACACGATCAGATTGTCTGCCGGATTTGGTTCATCGGCGTCCGTCGGACAAGTCCGGTCGAAAAGTCCGACCGTGTGTACACGGCATAAGAGCCGTTTCCCACTGCCAGCACTCGGGCATCGGCCGCAAAGCGCCGCTATTTTTAGCGACGCTTTACCGTCGCTTTTGCTGAGCTTTTCGGGTGCTAGCGGGGTGATTTTAACCCCCCGCTAACGGCCAAATAAAGGGTTAAAAGCTTCGGCGGCGCTGCCCATTGATTTCAATGGGCAGGGGCGCTTAGTAGCGGTGTATACACTGCTCCTAAAGCGCCTCAAAGAAGCTGCTTGCAGGACTTTTTGACGTCCTGCCAGCGCAGCGCCCAGCGTGGAAGCACTCGGGCTTTCATACTGGGAATGCAGATGAGGCTTTTTTCAGGCGCTATTTTTAGCGCTAAAGCGCCAGTGTGAAAGTGCCCTAAGGGCAATATGCGCCCAGGGATGGATGCTCAGAATGCAGACAGATTGCATTCTGAGCATCCGTCTCTAAGTATCACTGGATGCTCCATCCAGTCCCAGCAGCTGTCAGCATCCCATAGAGTTTGATAGGCAGAGGGGCTGTGCTGCATTAACACGCGCACGATATGTCACATAGTAACAACTCCCTCTCTTCCATTCATTCCTATGGGCTGCCAAAGCACCAAAAGAATCCAATAATCGGACATGCCCCAGTGTTTCCAGTGTAGCACACCACTACACCCAGTACTGTACATGGAAAGGTGCATTGCCCTGCCATTGAAAATGAACACATGTAAGTTGGTAAACACTGGTTTATACTATTTATCCCAAGATACATCACTTATACATTGCCTGTAACTTCACATATCTCCCTCTTATGCAACCCTGGTTTTTGGCACGGCTGAAATATTCAATGTTTTATTCTATAATTCAAAATGAAAAAAATTCAATTAAAAAAAAAATCATTAAGGGCCACACTGATGCACTTAAAAACGCAGTGTGTGTCTTTGCAACATGTTTTTTCATGTGTTTTCTGGATTTATGACTCCCAGAATGCACCCGAAACATGGACATGTGACTCAAAAAACGCAGGTGTGTTTTTGGTGGGTTCCCATTGAAATACAGTGGAAGGTGCCCTATTTGTGGGCTTTTCAAAAGCACACCAAAGATGCTGCACACTGATGTGAAGAGTTACTTGGGGTTTAAAAGGGATTACTTTCCATGCGTTTTTGTCACACTGGAAGCCAGGGTGTGTTTAAGCCCAGAAGTGTGAAAGGACCCTAAGGGCTTGCACCTATATCGTTAATGTGTGTTACTAAGTGAGTTGATAAGCATTTAATGAGCATTAAAAATGCTCCCCCAAACGCCTTATGCACATTTGCAGCGTGGTTGACAAGTGTTTTTGTCATGGTAAAACCGTACCACAAAAGCCTAAAATAGCTGGCTGTTAGGGAGCGGGCCGGAAAGCTGCCCACTGTGTCCTTAAGAACCAATGAGTCTCCCCAAAGCACCTTGTCTCCATGTTGATAGGGACAAGGGCCTCTTCCCCACAACCCTGGCTGGTGTTTGTGGGGATCTGCAGGCTTATCGGAATCTGGAAGCCCCCTTTAAAAAGGTGATCCTGGTCCCCCACCCATATGAATGAGTACGCATTCACCAAAAGATATTCACCTTGCATGCAGCCGCTGACGTCAGAGGTGCATGTGCAGTGAAGGTCCGGCGAAGGTCTGCAGACATCTCAACTCTCCCGCGAGTCGCGGGAGTCTCCCGCATTTGGGTGCGGGAGCGCCAGGCGATCTCAGCCCCTTTATGCTTTTCACTGCTTCCTTAACCGCTTCATTAACCGCTCCCTTATATACAACACTATATAAGATTCTATCCATCTAGCTAATTCAGGTTATCAGCATCCCTGGGGACCACCTTTACATAACAATCCCATGGTATACCACATTATCAGACTTCTTTCATTACCCATTAACAGCATTGGCAACAGCACTGCAGGGAAAGCAGGCTCCCCTCAGCTATGTAGGCTACATAGCTGAGAGGAGCCTGCTTTCCCTGCAGTGTGTGTCATTACAGCCAACCACCAAAGATACATGCCAAGTCCATCCACCAGTGGTGGCTCTTGTGAGCCCTGGCCTGCTGTCTTTTTTGGGGTCAACGCCAAAGCCAAACTCTGCATAGTACCCAAAATCTCTCTTCTTACTTCTCCAATAACAATTACTGCTTGCATCAGTGACTAGAAAACCTAATTAACCCTTTGGACCCAAGGCTGTGGGAGTCCATCTCTCAATACGTCTATATACAATGTTTACAATGAAGAGACAAATGTTTTGGCCTCAAAATTGACATCTCCAGTAAGTCCACGAAAGTGATGCCTTCCGATGACGTCTGAGAAGCGACTGCAGTTGTAATATACGCTGGCTCTGGGGCAGATTGGAGCAGGCCTAGGAAAAAGTCGGCAAGTCATCCGGGTGCCAGGGGGGCCCTAAAACTTAGGGCTAAGCCTTTTTCCCTGTGGATCCATCCATCTGCACTACAGTTCCTGATGTCCCATTCCAGCTTCCATCTTGACTCCTTGGTGTTCCGGAGTAGCAGTTTTTAATAAGCCCATTTAGACCCTCTGTAACGGGGGGGGGTCATGGGTTTCTGGTAAGCGGCCAGGCACTCTATTTATGGTGGTGGACCCATACACCTATGATTCCATTTAATCTGACATTTCTTGGATTGTTACATCACTTTTGGGTGTTTTTGTATATGGACTATTTTCACAATTTTATAATTGTTTGCATCATACACTGCAGCTTTTTATGTCTATATATTCATTTTTCTACACCCTTTTTTGATATATCATGATATGTCTTTTTGCATTTGGTTTAAAGTGAGGTTTGATCACTCTTTCAGTTTTGCATATTGCAGTTTGTCATATATCATCATATGTCTTTTTGCATTTGGTTTAAAGTAAGGTTTGGATTTCTTTCCAGCTATACACATTGTAGTTTGTTAAGCGCGAGTCACCAGTTTTACATTTTCCACGTTGTGTGTTTGTGTCACATATAGGATTTCGCAGCATATGTTTTTATAATTTTTTTGATGCGCAGTTATTTTTCACGTTTCTTTGTTTAAACATGTTTTTAGATATCTTTTTGTAGCTGCTAATAGGTTACAAGAAATCTGTATTTTAGGCTGGCTATGAAACAAACTTTAGCCCCAGAGCGGCCCTCTTCCTCTCATAGTACCCACTCCTCCTTCAAAGCCCCTTATTATATTTATTTATTACTTATATAGTGCTGTCAATTTACACAGCACTTTACATATACGGCCCCTGTTTCAAGGAGCTTACAATCTAATGCCCCTAACTCCAATACTAGATAAAGCAAAAAACCCCTGGAGGATGGGACTTTAAGAAGTGACTGAAAACATGAAAGTATAAAAATACACCCTGCGCTCCCTGAGCAGGGGATCGTTGTTCGCGCATGCTGGGTTAATGCCTTCTACTTCAAGACCTTATCACGACGTTGCAAAGCCATTGCGCATGCACGTGCGTGATTACGGTCTTTATTCATTCACCCCTTTGGTCGCCATGACATCAGTGCTATGCTTTCACACGCGCGCGAACGCCTTCCTACACACTATATAAAGCCACTTCCGCATCAGCCTATCACAGCTGTTATGGCTCTGGATCTACAAGGGATATGAACAGCCGGTTCGGCCATCTTTATTGACAGGTAGCTAACATGTTTATTGTGGGATATGCTCCTACTTTATTTCTCCCTTTTTGTTTAATCCTTTTTATCACCCTCAGTATGTGAGACTAATGTGTCTTCATACCTTTACCTGCTATTTACATAGGCATACTTCTTGGATTAGTGGACCTAATTTGGCCCCCCTCTTCCTAACAGCAGTTTTGTGCACTACACCCCCTGAGTCATCCATATCCCCTCCTACGCCCAATCTTGGTAGATGTTTATATGTGTTCCTATTTTCCTTTACTTCATAAGTAGATATCCCTTCATGCACATTTATGCAGATATTCCTCTAACCACACTTTTTTATAAATTTGTATATCTAGACTGTAGAGTCTCCTCTGAGCGTTTGATTCAGTGGGATCCTCGCTGGTGACATTGGTGAGTGGGGCGTGGAGAAACTTCTATTACATCTGCTCAGCTGTACAGCTATACAATTTTTTTCTCTGTGGTCATGTGAAGTGGCAAGTTGGATTTCTAGCATGTAAGATGCTTTATATGTATGCTTTTTCACTGTGGTGATAATTTTTCAAATATAACCTAATATGTATTTACTAGACATGTGCACAGCCAAAAAATTCGTTCATTTTCGTTTTCGTTTCATTAGTTTATTTTTTTTTTTTCGTTTTTCGGGTCATTGGTTATGATCGCAATTCGTAAATTAGTTCATTCGTAAATTCGTAAATGTGTTCGTTCGTACATTCGTACATTCGTAAATTCGAACATTCGTTCATTCATACATTCGTTCATTCGTACATTCGTACATTTGTTCATTTGTAAATTCGTACATTCGTAAAATCGTACATTTGTAAATTAGAAAATTCGGAAATTTGTAAATTCGAAGTTTGAAAATCCAAAAACCCGAAAATTCAAAAATCTGAAATAGTAACTAACTATTAAATTATAGGTATTGTAATTTCCTTTCAAATTTGACTGTCAGTGAACGTAACAAATACGAATTTATCCGAAGTTACGAATTATCCAAAACGAATGCTGCATCTAAACATATGGAACGGAACAAATTAATAATAAATAATAATAATAAAACGTTGTTATTATTATTATTGTTATTTATTATTATTAATTCATTACGTTCCATTCCGTTTTTTCGGATCATTCATAACTTCGGATAAATTTGTATGTGTTACGTTCACTAACAGCCAAATTTTAAAGGAAATTACAATACCTATAATTTAAAAGTTACTAGTAATTACTAATAGTTAAGTTATTATTAGTTAACTATTATTTCAGATTTCCAAATTTTCGAATTTATAAATTTACGAATTCACCAATGTACGAATGTACAAATGCCCGAATTTACGAATGTCCAATTTTATCGAATTTACGAATATTCGGAAAAAATTTGTTAAACAAGTTTTCGTTAACTCGGATATTCCCGAATTAACGAATTTGTCGAAATTCGTTAAAAAACGAATTCGGAACGAAACAAATTGCACATGCCTAGTATTTACTAAACTATACACTAACCGCTTGCCGCCTGCCGGCTGTCATATCATGGCCAGGCGGCACGGCTCTCGTTCCGGGAGGGCTTCATATGACGACCTTGCCTTCCCTGCCCACCAGGGGGCGCGCGCCGCCGGCGGCAATCACGCCCGCCGTGTCACTGGGCACACGATGCGTGTGCCCGGCGGGCGCGATGGCGGCCGCGATGTCCGCCGGGCACCCGCGATTGCCTTGTAATACGGCAGGACCGTGGATCTGTGTGTGTCAACACACAGATCCACGTCCTGTCAGAAAGGAGAGGAGACCGATGTGTGTTCTCAGTACAGAGCAACACCAATCGGTCTCCTCCCCTTGAGAGTCCCCTCCCCCTTCAGTTAGAAACACTCCCTAGCAACATAATTAACCCCTCGATCACCCCCTAGTGTTAACCCCTTCCCTGCCAGTCACATACATATATACAATATATATACAATAATCAGTGCATTTTTATAGCACGGATCGCTGTATAAATGTGAATGGTCCCAAAAATGTGTCAAAAGTGTCCAATTTGTCTGCCGCAATATCGCAGTCACGATAAAAATCGCAGATCACCGCCATTACTAGTAAAAAAAAATAAAAAATAAAAATGCTATACATCTATCCCCTATTTTGTAGACGCTATACCTTTTGCGCAAACCAATCAATATAAGCTTATTGAGATTTTTTTTAACAAAAATATGTAGAAGAATACATATCAGCCTAAACTGAGGAAAACATTTGTTTAAAAAATATATATATATATATTTATTATAGCAAAAAGTAAAAAATATTGTGTTTTTTTCAAAATGGTCGCTCTTTTTTTGTTTATAGCGCAAAAAATAAAAACCGCAGAGGTGATCAAATACCACTAAAAGAAAGCTCTATTTGTGGGGAAAAAAATAATAAAAATTTCATTTGGGTACAGTGTTGTATGACCGCACAATTGTCATTCAAAGTGCGACAGCGCTGAAAGCTGAAAAAAGGCCTGGGCAGGAAGGGGGTGAAAGTGCACTGTATTGAGATGGTTAATATTTATAACACGTTTTTAGATATATGACTCTATATGCTTAAGCCCGGGTTCACACTATAACGGGCTGCGGATCGCACAGGAGCACTGTGCGTCCCTGTTACCCGTTTCAGGGACGAATCAGGGCCGATTCTATGCCTGAATTCGGCCCTGAAACGGAGCCAAAGACGCACAGCGTTTTTGTGCAGTGCGATCCGCAGCCACCCCGGAGATATGTGAACCGGCTCCATAGGGAGCCAGTCACATTCTCCTACTATGCGAATTAGATGTGGGGAAACGCATTTTTATGGATTTGTATACCTACATGACCTTTTTAATTCTTTTTCATATTTTTGTTTGATAATATGTAATAAAGTTGTGTATTTTCATACTTTCATGTTTTCAGTCACTTCTTAAAGTGGAGTTCCACCCACTTTTACAACTCTTCAGCATCCCTCACTAAACTGTGCACTGTAAACGAATTGGATATTTTTTTATTTTTTTTCTCAGCACTTACTGTATATTTGCTGTATTCATTTTTCACTTCCTCCTCCCTGGCCGCGGCCCATCGCATCATTTCCTGTTTGCAATGCCTTCTGGGAAGGGGCAGCAACTTCCTCTGACACTGCCGTTGCTATGGAAACCTGACCTGAAACCTATTACACTGCTTGTGCTGCACTGAGCATGTGCGAGATCTGCAACTGTGAGATCCAGGAAGAAATACAGTCTGGCTTCAGATGCCCAGACTTAAGATGGCCACAGCCTGCTATAAAATAACAAACTACTGCTATAAACTAACAAAACAGACCTTAGTTTACAGACTAACTTTACTAGAATACATTAAGCTTGTGTATTATAGGGGTATTTTTATTTAAAAAGTATAATTTTCGGCCAGAACACCACTTTAAAGTCCCATCCCCCAGGGTTTGTTTTTTTTGCTTTATCTACCAGGGATGTGGTGACTGTTAAACTATTTTTCTCTGCTTATGAGGGATTTCTCCTATAACTCCAATACTAGGTCCAATTTAGACAGAAGACAATTAACCTTCCAGCATGTCTTTGGATTGTGTGCGAGGAACCCGGAGTACCCGGAGGAAACCCACGCAGGTACAGGGAGAACATGCAAACTCCAAGCAGGTAGTGCCGTAGTTGGGGTTGGGATGTCTGACATGCGTACAGATGTAAAACTCAGAACGCAGTCCATATTTGGGGGTTTTAGGTTTGTATGAATGTGCAGGTTTACACAGTTACCGGTGTACATCCTGCAGCTGTATGCAGCACCTGTGGCTCCCGGATGGGGAAATACACCCAAACGTTCCATTCTATGGGCCCTAGGTGGTGGGGTGCTTGAGCCCTCAGTCAACAGAAAGGCAAAACAAAAAATTAGAAAAGATCAGTTTAATGTTTGTAATGTAATCAGAGTTGTGTTAATGCTTTATAAACATTTTTTTTGTATTATTTATTTATTTTAAAGGTGGAGTTGGGCTATAAGATGCAAAGTAGAGTGATTGTGAATGGATTGTTTGCTTCCTCTAGTGGTTAATCTACAAACAGCTATATTTAAAGTGGTTCTAACAGCAGGAGGTTTTTTTTTATTACCACTTGCCTACAGGGCACTTTTACCCCCTTCCTGCCCAGGCCAATTCTAGCTTCCAGCGCTGTCACTCTTTGAATGACAATTGCATGGTCATGCAACACTGTACCCAAATGAAATTTTTATCATTTTTTTTTCTCACAAATAGAGCTTTCTTTTGGTGATATTTAATTACTACTGGGTTTTTTTAATTTTTGCTAAAAAAAGAAAACGAAAAAAAAACAGAAAATTGTGAAAAAAACACCATTTCATAGCTTGTTACAAAATTTAGCAAAAGGGTAATTCTCCTTCATTGATGTGCGCTGATGAGGCTGCATTGATGAGAGGGCGCTGATGGGCACTGATAGGTGGCACTGATGGGCACTGATGAGGCGGCACTAGTGGGCACTGATGGGTGGTACTGATAGGTAGCACTCAAGGGCACTGATAGGTAGCACTGGTGGACACTGATAGGCACTGGTATGTGGCACTGATGATGAGGCACTGATTGGCAGCGCTGATGGGCATTGATAGGTGGCACTGGTGGGCACTGATAGGCAGCACTTATATGCACTGGCAGGTGGCACTGGTGGGCACTGTTTTGCAGCAGTGGGTGTCCGTTTTGCGGAACTGATGTCCCTCTGACAGAAGCCGGTTATCGGCTTTTTCTTTTCTCCATACGCTGTCAGAGTGAGGAAAAAAAAAAGCAATTCTACGACCTTCTGTTTACATCATGTGATCAGCTGTCATTGGCTGACAGCTGATCACATGGTAAGGGGCCAGGATCGGCCCCTTACTCCGATCTGTGATCAGCCGAGTCTCATTGACTCACTGATCACAGGGCGCACAGGCAGCTCATGCACAGGAGGACGTACATGGACACACTTCCGGCAATTTAGGCCCACGCTGTAGCCGTCTTTCGGCTATAGCGCGGGCAGGAAGAGGTTAAAGTGGTTGTAAAGGCTCCAGTTTTTTTACCTTCATGCATTATATGCATGAAGGTAAAAAACCTCTGTGCAGCAGCACCCCCCTAATACCTGAGCCCCATTGCGAATCCAGTGATGTGCAGGAGAGCCTTGGCTGTCTGGGGACTCTCCCTCATTTGCTGAGACAGCAGCGGGAGCCATTGGCCAATGAGGAGAGAGAGAGAGAGGGGGTGGGGCTGTGTCTCCTTGGGTGCCTCCATTCGAAGCTGCTTGCTCAGGGGGCATTTGGCAGGAGGGAGGGGCCAGGAGTGCTGGCGGGGGACCCGAGAAGAGGAGGATCTGGGCTGCTCTATGTAAAACCATTACACAGAGCAGGTAAGTATAACATGTTTGTTAAGTTTCTTTTTTTATTTTTAAAATGCCTTTAATATCACTTTAATGCATTCTCATTAAAGTAAAAACCTTCTGTGCGTAGCCTCCCTGCATACCTACCTGAGCCCGATTATGTATGTCCCGTTTAGGACAGCCTACTCATTTCAACGGGCTGCCCTATGCGCAAAAAGGATGCGCATAACCTTTCTTTTTTTTAAAGTGGTTGTAATGACTGAAGGTTTAGGCATGAAGGTAAAAAAAAAACTTCAGTGTGCAGCCCTCCCCCAATACTTACCTAACCCCAATCTCGATCCAGTGATATGCACGAGACCCGAGGCTCTGCCGGGTCTCTCCTGCCTGATTGGCTGAGATGCAGCAGCAAGAGGCACCTGCTGTAAATCAAAGCCAGTGAGGCGAGAGCGGGGGGCTGAGTCGTGCTCTCTGTGTCTTATGGACTCAGAGAGCTGGCTCGGGAGCAAGCACGCAGAGTTCCCCCACAGCAAGCACCTTACTATGGGGGCACTCGTCAGGGGAAGCGCCCAGACAGCCGGTGGGGGGCCCGGAGAAGAGTAGGATCGGGGCTACTCTGTGCAAAAGTATAACATGCTTGTTATTTTTTTAACCTTTTCTATACAGGGCACTTATACCCCCTTTCTGCCCAGACCAATTTTCTGCTTTCAGTGCTCTCACACTCTGAATGCCAATTACTCAGTCATGCAGCACCGTACCCAAACAATTTTTTTTTTTTTTCACACTAATAGAGCTGGGTTTTTTATTTGTTGCGATATAAGTGAAAAAAGAGCGAACATTTAAAAAAAAAAAAACTCACGCTTTTTTTTTAGTTTCTATTATAAAACTCTGCAAATAATAAAAATAATAATAATATACTGCTATACTGCTACATATCTTTGGTAAAAATAACCCAAATTAGTGGATATTATTTAGTCTGTGTGAAAGTTATAAAGTCTACAAAATCTATGGTGCCAGTTATTGAAAATTGATCACACCTGATGCACTGACGGCCTATCTCATTTCTCGAGGCCCTGAAATGTCAGGAAAGTACAAATCACCCCTTTTTGGAAAGTAGACAGTCCAAGGTATTTAGTAAGAGACATGGTGACTTTTTTGAAGTTGTAATTTTTTTTCCACAATTCTTGGGAAGATTAGGAAATTCATTTTATTTATTTTTTTACACAAAATTGCCATAATAACAAGTTATTTCTCACACACAGCATATGCATACTTCAAATGACACCACAAATTACATTTTGATACTCCTACCGAGTATGGCGATACCACATGTGTGAGACTTTTTAACAGCCTGGCCACATATAGAGGCCCAACATGCAGGGAGCACCGTCAGGCGTTTTGGGAGCATAAATACACATATAATTTCCTAACGACCTATCACACTTTTGAAGGCCCTGAAGCACCAGGACAATGAAAACGCCCACAAAATGACCCAATTTTGGAAAGCAAACAACCCGACGTATATTCTGAGGCATAATGAGTCTTTTGAACATATCATTTTTTTTCACAAGTTTTTGGAAAATGTGGAAAGAAAATGAAATTGTATTTTTTTTTTACACAAAGTTGTCAATTAATAAGATATTTCTAACACATGCATGTATATAGCAAAAATTACACCCCAAAATACATTCTGCTACTCGTCCCAAGTATGGCGATACCTCATGTGTGAGACTTTTACACATCCTGGCCACATACAGAGGTCCAACATGCAGGGAGCACCATCAGGTGTTCTAGGAGCATAAATTACATATATAATTTCCTGACAACCTATCACACTTTTGAAGGTCCTGGAGCACCAGGACAGTGAAATTACCCACAAAATTACCCCATTTTGCAACGCAAACACCCAAACGTATATTCTATGAGGCATGGGCTGTACTTGGTTACTCAGATGGGCTGGTGACAGGTACCCTGATGGTCTGGTGACAGGTCCTCTTTACTACTGGGAGCAATCAGTGTGTATTGGTATGTACTGTAGGCGGTAACTAGCTGTTACCACAACCTCCTCCTCACACACGATCGGTGTGCGAGAAGGAGAACCAGCTAGTTACTGTGGCTTGTTTACATTCTGTGACCGGCTGTGATTGGACACGTCTGGTCACGTGGTAAAGAGACAATTTCATTGGCTATTTACCCTGATCGGGGATGGGCTGTGTCAGCGTGACACGCCTTATCCCCGATCGCTGCTCTGCGTGCCCCTGGGAGCGCGCACGAGCGGCGTGCATGAAGACAGTGCATGTGACCGGCTTTGATTGAACACAGCCGGTGATGTGGTAAAGAGCCATTATTACTTGCTCTTTACACTGGTCACGGATGGGCTATGTCCAGAGGGACACGCCTCATCCCCGATCGCCGCACTGCACGGCCCCCAGGGGTGTGCGAGAGAGGGCGGACGTCATATGACGCCTGTCCAGGGAGAGACAGTGTTCCTGCCGGCGTCATTTTACTATGACCCAGTAAGTAGGTGGTTAAATAAAAATGTTTCCTTTAGAATCACTTTGACTTTGTTACCATGCATTCTGGTACATGAAAACCAGGTGAGTTAGCAAGGTATGCTAGGGTGTAATTAAGATTTAATGACACTGCCGTGTGCAGAAATGTTTTTTGTGTGTTGCAGGAACATGCGTGATTTTGTACACATTCCCACAAATGGGAACCCAGCTTTGGACAACTTCACTGCTTCTATAGAAAACCCTACAGTAAGGATGAATTGCTCCACATTAGCTGGTAACTACATCGATCAGTGGGAAGTTATTTACTGCTTGTTAGGAATATTAAAGCTTATCTAAACCCAAAAGCACACATTTTATATTTTGCAACTTAAAGTGGTTATAAAGGCAGAAGGTTTTATACCTTAATGCATTCTCTGCATTAGGGTGAATAACCTTCTGTGTTCAGGGCCCCTCCCCCAATCTCAATCCAGCGCTTTGCATGAGAGCAGCGTTTCTCTCCTCTCTCTCCTTCCTCAGGACATGGAGGCAGCTCCTGCTGCTGTCAGTCAAAACAGCAGGGGGTGGGTCTGAGCCGCAGTGTGTGTGTCAAAGGACACACAGAGCCCAGCTCTGGGTCAAGCCTGCATGAGTTCCCCCTATAGCAAGTGGCTTGCTATGAGGACACTTGGAATGGGGCAAAATAACCAGGAGCGCCATGGGGGTCCCCAGAAGTAGAGGATCGGGGCTACTCTGTGCAATACCATTGTATAGAGCAGGTAAGTATGGTATAGGTGCTATAGTGCTTCATTCTTAAATCCTTGGAGCGCTGGGATCAGTTACACTTATTGTTACTGATAATAATAAAATGTAAAATATGTACATCAAGTGTACATTTTATTATTATTATTATATATAGGGGGTTTCACCACTATTTGCACATTGCAGTTCTGCGATATTTCTTACCTTTTGCAGAGAGGGTGACACCATCACTACTATGTTCTAATACACAGGTTGATTTGCGTCTCTGTTATTATTTTTGTATGTAAGGGGTTTTACCATTATTTGCTTTGCAAATTCTCAAAATATTTTTGCAGAGGGGGTGACACCATCACTACTATTATGTAATACATTGGTTGATTTGAACTGGATATTCATTTATAGGTTTTACCATTGCACTTATAAGTCCATATGTAGAATTGTATAAAGGAAGTGTAGGGTTGTGCTGCATTTTTTGGCTTTTTATTGGTATACAGAGGCCAGGACATACTGATCACCATTGTATGCCATGAAGAAACCGCCGCTTGCTGGCCACTCCCACAGGTGTGCAGTAGCGCGCCGCATTAGCACCCTCACTTTTACCTCAAGCACCACCATAGCACCCAAAAAAAACATTGTCTGGAGCCGCCCCTGGATTTGAATTTTGGGGCCCCATCCCTCCCTCCAGGTTTTTTCTCTGTCTTCTGTTCATAACATTTGGTAGTCATATCCCAAAAAATTCTAAGTATCTTTTTTTTTTTTTTTTTTTTAATCTCATGGACGAAATGTGAGAAACAATGTATATATACAATCATTCCATAAACACATAGCACATGGTTATAAAATAGTTTACCGTTTTCCAATTAAGAAAATAAATAAATATTTCCCTGGATTTCATTTTAAAACTCTGGTCACCTTATATTAGACCCTGGATGTCTCCTCTGTACTTCACTGCAGCTGATTGAACACACATCATGTTCCATCAGCCACTTCCCTGGACACTAATCTCGGAGAATGACAGCGCCAGTCCAGGAATTACAGCACTGGTGACGTGTCATACATGTCACTTCCTGGTCTGAGCACAGGAGGGGGGCTCAGTGGATGGATGTTTATTGAGCTTCCGCCGCCCTTGCCAGCGACATCTTCCCGGTGCCTGCAGGTGGAACAGCGGAACACAGTAAACATGACGAGGTCTGATGGGGGCTGGGTGTTTCTCCATCCCTGGGGCTGCGATGTGCGGCAGTCCGTTCCTCCCCCTCACTTGACGTGGGGGCGGGGTCCGGCCTCTTAC
Source organism: Aquarana catesbeiana (assembly GCF_042186555.1). Classification (NCBI taxonomy): domain Eukaryota; kingdom Metazoa; phylum Chordata; class Amphibia; order Anura; family Ranidae; genus Aquarana; species Aquarana catesbeiana. Next base: position 218,689,996 of record NC_133334.1, on the reverse strand, counting down.
GCCACTGACGTCTCCGACGCTCTATTACCATCTGTGGCTGTGGGCGGGACAGGTGAGAGTACGCTGTATGGCGGCTCTGCCGTGTGCAGTGGGGCTCTCTCTTCCCGCCTCCCTCGTGCTGTATGGCCAATCAGGTATGACGTTGATGGGGCCCCGCCTCGGACGGGGAGTACAAGGTGACCTGGGATGTTTGGTGGTTCATTTGCTTGCTTCATTCACAAGACAACACATGTAGACCTGAGCCGGCTTACACATAACATGTATAGAACCACAATGGGACTATTTCTTATTCCATTTACATTCTATCGTGAGTTCTGTTTTTTGGCACATTTTATTTCGGTTTCATCACACATTCACTCTCATGCTATCCCCCTGTGGGAATACATAGAGACATTTTTATACTCTTATACTTCCACACCTTCACTAACCAACACCTTATCATTGATATTCTCCCACTTATTTCTCACAGATCACGATGCACGTTACCTGCACACACACCTCATTGGATGATGCTATGACCACCTTGTGGTCCCTTGTCTGCTTTCCCCGGTCCTTGGGGGGGTTCCATGTCTCAGCCCCGGGGGAGATATCCCACCCGGTATCCCCACTCTCCTGTGCAGACATCGGGTCCAGCCTTGAGGCTGTGCAGTAAGTTATTAACTTATTCTATTGTCCCTATTTCATTGAAATATATATTGCTGAAATCTTCTTTTTCCAGAGGACATCTTTAACTATCAATATCTATGTTTCTTTATAGTATATTACATCATTACACTCCTGATGAATGGCTGAAATGCCAAGAAACGCGTTGAGTGCTACCAGATGTCAAGCGATATTTGGTTATATTATTCATATTAATATTTTTTTCATGTATATTGTTTATACCTGTATGTTATGAGCAGTATTTTTTAGTGTAAAGCAGGCCATACATGGTCGAATTTCAAATGAATTTTCCTTTTCAAAATCAGAAAGTTCGTTTTTTTTGTGATCCGATGATGCCACCATTGATTTTCGAAATTCGGCCGACCAAGCCTTCAATTTCACCTCATGTTGCTACAGAAAAGAATTTTCATGGCTGGGAATCTTCTTTTCTCTTCATAAATTTTCTTTGCTTATTACATTTCTCGCACGATCCTCCCATCATTCATTAGAAAATCGTTCGTTTTTCTAAAAATTTCCAACATGTCCGATTCCTCAAATTTGATTGCGGCACAAAAATCGGCCCTTGCTGCAGCCCACTAATGGTGCGAAATTCGTACGAAAATTCTTTGATACGATTTTCCAAAGAAAATTCTTTAGAAATTCGAACCGTGTATGGCCGTCATAAGTCATGTGACTACCTATATACTTGATATAATGTTTCTCTTTAGAATGTGACATGAACTTGTATATGCAACAATAAATCTTGCATTGTAATTTTTTTCATGTATTGATCCTATTTTGACATGACGTGCCTCATATAAAGTCCCAGCTTGCTTTCCTTTCCCACATGATGAGGGAGCGGCAGATTGGCAGTTGTGGAAATGATCGGCGGCTTCAAAGCCGCTTGTATCACTTCCACATTGAAGCTGACAGTTGGCTTTACAAAAGTACACACACTTCTGGCCGGGAATGTGTTAAAAAACACATGTCTGCAGCACATTTAAAAATCTGAATTCCAAGAAAAATGTACTGCCCCCCCTTTTCCTATCATTGTGTCCTGAGGTGGCTGCCTAAGAAGCCTTATGGTGGTGCTGGCCCTGGATGTAGGAGAGCTTACGGGTTCAGGTCTGGTCACTGGCCTGCACTATTCAATGGAAATAAGATAAACCTGTGGTCAAATCCAAATGGCATATATACATATATACAGAGAGAGAGAGAGAGAGAGAGAGAGAGAGAGAGATATCTCAGGTGATAAAGGGGTGTGACCACATGTTAAAACTGAAAATTCTGAATGAACACTCTGCACACTGCTATACACCCTTTCTAATACACTATGCATAAGAACAGGGATTTTTAGTTCACACACACATTGCAATGTATGTTTAAGCTGGCCAACTGCGTCAAAGTAATCCCTCTCTGGCCAGTCCCTACTCTAATCATTCACCACACCTTTTAAACATGTCTTTGGGTGTAGGAGGAAACCGGAGTGCCCGGCGAAAAACCCCCTCAAGCACAGGGAGAACATGCAAACTCCATGCAGGTAATATCCAAGGAAACCAAGGACCCAGTGCTGCAAGGCATGAGTGCTAATCACTATGCCACTGTGCTGCCCGTACCAAACACACACACACCGCAAACACACACACACCGCAAACACAACAAACACACTATCTATGAAATCTGTTCTCAGTTCAGCAGTTGTATCTGTGGGGAGAGAAGAAACATGTATTAAGGATTTCATAAAAGAAGTATAAATAACCAGCAAAAGAAATGTTCTAAATAATGATACCAGCTAACAAAACAATCACTGTCACCCAACAGTGATCAAGGGGGCAGTTTTGGGAGAAAAGACACAAATCAGAATTAGCCAAGTAACCCTCTGCCGTCACAGTGGACAGGTTCTTGTCTCCTGCATTCATATCCTGATTCAGCCACAGCAGCTAATGAATCATCCAATAAAATATTTTCTTTTTTTGTTTTCCATAGAGCAGGGAAAGCTTAGAACCTCTGTTAGGTTTTATTGCTTCCTGGGGAACGAGCTTCACTCGTACCTTCACCGTACCTCCACCATTTACCAACAATTGAGGTATCAAATATTAGTGAATTAGCCCTGTAAGAGCTTTATAGCCTTGGCAGCTAAGCAGGCAATCCAAATCAGTTGGCGGACATGATTCTGAGCAAATACAAAGCTAATGTTCATTTTGTAACTACTCAAACTTCCTTCACAGAGTAGAAGGCTTTATTTATCTGATTCACCAATTTATTGATAGATTTTATCCATCTAATTGCTCTGTAACAAGGACCTGCATTATAGCGAACCTCATAGATTACATTCACTCTAATGGGATTCGGTGTCATTAGGCTCTATTCACAAAGCTATCACACAAGGATAAGGATCCCTATTTTTCAATAAGTGATCATTTTGTTAGTTGTGAAGAAAACTATTGTAATGGGGGAAATCTATCCTTCTATTAGGCATGGCTTACCTACTGCTGCTGAAATTGTTCCCTTATTCATCTCTGGTGGGTGTATGAATTCGTAAAGTTAGTGCTTCACGATCAAAGTCCATCCTAACTGGTGGCTGTAGAGATGATAATAGTCCAGGGATGATAACGGCCATCCGTCCATAATTTGGTAGATCAAACGCGGACTGTAGGTGAGAGAAGAAAAGTTAGATTTATCAAAGGGTTTCGTAAAGAAAATACTCTTAATGAACAAAATCATTTCTAAATGTTTTTGCCAGATATTAAAAAACAATCACTTGTACTCAGAAATAGTATAAGTGATAGAAAAGATTAACAGATGTAGGACACTTACCCATATATGATGATTGACCCCATCCCGGCAGAGTGGACATGTTCTGCTCTGTTCCATCCACCTGGTGATGCAGTCATTGTGGAATTGGTGGGAACAGGGTAGTCTAGAAGATTTGTCTTCCTCTTCTATTTCCAGTAAACAGACGCTGCATTCAGGTAGCTCATCGCTGTGCTGGTTACAAGGAGGTGGAGTCTGGGCACACCCCGGTTCTGCCTGGTTCTGGTCCACCGTAGAGCTGTTTCTGTCAGTGTTCTGGACGCTTCTGGAACTCTGGAGCTCTTGTTCTTCAGGCCAACGGGCCCACATTAAAGTTTTGGATTCTCTGATATGATTTATGGGAGAATCTTGGCCTGCAAAAACAATGATGTTTAGTAAATTGGAGATGCTTCCCTCCTGTCTAATGCTAAAGACACATTCCAAATCTTATGTCTTTACTTTTAACCTTTTTTTCATTTGTGTAAAGTCACAGCGGTGACCTTAGGACATTGTCCTCAGTAGCAGGAGAATGTCCAGGCAGAATGTCCTTCTATTATTTTCTGTATGTTATTAAATATATTTTGTATCCAATATGGAGAATATACCCCCCTCTGTAACTGCTGCTACAGATGTTTAGAGCAAGAAACTCCAGGGCAGGACAAACACAGGACAATTATCTGCAATTCTAACCTAATTTTCATAATAAATATGTTCATCAGCAGATGATATAATCATTTGTATATCTATATAGAGGATGCATTGATCCCCATGTGTGTGGCATTTTATTTCTTCTTGGGGAGCCAGTAGTGAGAATTCTACTCACTGCTCTTCACTTAGATATCAATTTTGTGTGGACTAGCCCTTTAACAGTTGCATGTTGTCTAGCAGCTAAGTAGACAATTTGAATAAAGCAGCAGACATGATTATTATGCCCCGGTACTACAATTTTTTTTTTTCATTCAACCCAGCAGGTTGAATAAAAAAAAAAAAAGAAAACCTGACAGATTGCCGTACCAACACAAGCGACATTGGTGAGGCGACCTCCCCCGCTGTGCTATTGTATTCTGACATGGGGACTCCACCTCCCCCACCGGCAGAATACACTGATCAGCTGATTGGCTGTGAGGGCTATTGGATGCTGGTTTTCCAGAATGTCCCTTCGACAAAAGCCAGTCTAATGATCTGTAGGACAGACTGCTGTACACACTGACCGAATGTCTGCCGGTTCCTGCTGAATGATTACAAAGCTATTCTTCATTTTGTAACCAACCCAAGCTTCCTTCACACAGCAGAAGGGTTTTTTTCCCGCTAACCCAACAAAAATTATATAAATATTTTACCTGGCAGTCCTTGTATAGTTGGCTCTCTGTTGTCAAATCCAATGGAAAATGAGGCCCGGCTGGCCCAGAGTGAGCCAGGGATCATCAACTTCAGGGTTCCATAATCCTCTATGACAATTGTACGCTGTATGTGAAAAGAGAGAAATTACATTTATTAAGAGTTTCCCAAAGGTAAAATTCTGAATCAACTAAATAAGTTTATATCATTTTATCCAGCTAATAAAAAAAAAATCACCTTTAAAATGTGGGAGAAAAAAAAACAGATGTAAGACACTTACCGTCATATACCAAGGGAACCTTTCCTGGCAGATGGGACAGGTGGAATCCCTCTCTTGTGCCCATCTGAAGATGCAAAGGGCATGAAACTGGTGGGAACAGGATAGTCTGCGGATCTCTGCTCCCTCTTCCAATTGCTGTTGGCAGATTCTGCAAGTAGGATGCTCCTCCCTCTGCTGATCATGAAGATAGGGGCTCTGGATGCTCCCCGGATCTGGCTGGTTCCGATCGACCTCAGGAGGCGTATATTCCATTGGAACGTCGGGGTCCTGATGTCTCTGGCGCAGCTGATCTTCAGTCATGTTCGATGACTGCGTTCTGTATCTCTGGATGATGCGATTGTGACACCTCCGGTGAAACCGATTTTCAGTCTCTCTGTCCCGCAGTGGGGATCTTGATCTTCTCCTTTGAGATATTGGAGAATATTGCCCTGCAATAACAATAAACAAGATAATAACAATTAAAAGACAAATTCCAAATAATGTTCTTTAAACTTCTTTTTTTTCAATCCTGTTGCAAGGTAAAGCAGTGCTAAACAGGAGCAGTGAGATGAATCATGAAAGAGATTTATTACAAGGTTAGAGCCTAAGGCCCCTTTCACACGATCGGACCGTTCAGGTCCACCTGTCAGTTTTGACGGCGGACCTGAACGGGCGCTCCATGTTAGTCTATGGAGCGTCGGATGTCAGCGGAGACATATACGCTGACATCCGACCCGGTCCGATCCGCTAAAAGCAGACAGATGGCCCTACATCCAGGTCCGTCGCTGGCGGATCAGATGAGATCTGATGAAAACGGACATGATGTCCGTTTTCATCCGATCCCTCCATAGGCGGCAGCAGCGCCTGACAAGCCCCTCCCCACTCAGTGAGCAGAGAGGGACCTGTCATCCGCCGGCTCAGCGGAGATCAACGGACAGATCTCCCGCTGAGCCGGCGGACCGAGGCGGGCTCCGTAGAAACGGAGTCCGCCTCATGTGAAAGGGGCCTAAAACCTAAACTCCTTCTTTGGCTGCACTTGCGACTGCAGTAATCCTGACCCTGATCACTTCTTAATTCTGTGTCTGTTTTTAGTGAAAATCTGTCTTATCTTCAGTAATAAATCTATCCGCAAACTTTGCAAACTGTTGCACTTGGCTGCCCAGGAATATAGTCACGCAAGTCAGTATACCAGTCGCAGAGACTTTGCTGAAAGAGATGTAGCCTGATTTGTGACTAATTGTGTTTCTAATTTATTGATAAATGTCCCCCAATGTATTTAATATCCAAAACAGAGAATAACCCCCCCCCTAATAAACACCCCTCTGTAACTGCTGCCATAGAAGTGTGAAAGGAGGAGCTCCAGTGTAGGGACAATCCTGCAGAATCCCTAATACAGGACACACATGTGCCAATCTTCTATAATTCTAACCAGATTTCCATCATAAATACGATCACCAGTAATATGTATATATATGAATCTCTATCTATATGAGAGGTATGTTAGGAGGATGTGTTTATCTGTATTGTTAGCAGAGGTTCCTTGAGATCTAAATGTAATTTCAAGGCTTCCTCTGGGGCAAAAATGTTGAGAATTGCAGATTTTAATATGAAATAATTAACTATTTTACCTATGTGATTGCTCTATAATGAGGATCTGCATATCTTATATGAAAGATTACATCCATAATACGTGGCTCCATTAGCCATAGGCTCCATTCACAAAGCTAACACACCAGGATGTTTTCCAAGGATTGGCAGTTATTTTCTGCTGAGCCATCCAGTGAGATTTGAAAATAAAAACCGTTACATGTCTAAAAATAGATCTCCTTCTGCTTGTGTTAAAGCCGAGTGAAATGAGCCTCTGAAGAAATCCATTCTTCCCACTAGTTTTACAGATATAAACTCCTATTTCCTATAAATTAGATCTGATTGAAAACTCATTACTGACTTTCTCTTTCATGAGAATAACTATTTTCATTATGGGAATCATCAAATCTAAAAACTACTATTAGAAAATGAATTAAAAGTACATTTTGATAAGTGAAAATGATAATATTGAAATGGATCACATGACTTACCATATGGAAATGGGTATCTCTCCCTTTCTGATAGCCTTTCACGGTTGTAGCGTTGTGAATAGCTTCTATTTGCTCTTGACATCTTGGTAATATTAGATGTCGATGCCTATTTGATGTTAATGTATATATATATGTGAATAATTTCACTAAAGACAATAACAATCTGAAAATCGCAGGACAAACACCTCAGCAATGCTTTCAGTGTGGCTCCTACTAGGCATCTGATGAGCACTGCACTGGCTGGCTTTTTTATTCCTGCAGGTGATGACATCACAGAGGACTTTCCAACTGACAGTTTTTTTTTTTTTTTTTTTCAACCAACTTTATGAAACTGTACAAATGAACATTTTTTTTTTCTAGTTTAACAGAGATTTTTCAAATATAAATTTTGAATAGGCTCAGTTCACACAACTAACATTATTATAGCAAAAAAATTTCTATTTTTTTTTTAATGGCACCAGTTTTTTTTTTTTATGGCAACAGTTTGCACAGAGCCTTACAAAATAAAAAGGAGACAGTTACAGTTGCAATACAATTAGGGATAAGAGGGTTACACGAAAGGATGATTGTTTTCTAAAAAAATAACCGTTATTTGCATTTTAGATTTGAAAATGGCAGTCTACAAATAGAGAGTCTTATCTTTGTGCTAAAACTGTGTGAATTGAGGCTCATCAATGACCTGTAAAGATATTCTGACCACTAGATGAAGGACCTGTGTCCATGGGATTTTGTTTGTTTGAGGTGTATTTCTTTACAAGTCTATTGGAATACAAAACATGCCTAATGGCTGTTCACACTTGTGAGAATACAAAATGCAAGAAAAACTCATATGGAAGCACTTGCGTTTACCTGCATTTTTATGGCCGTTTTTTTAAACTCATATTGCATTTAGCTGCTTTTTTTCCTGTGAATATTCTGACTATTTTGTCATAATTTCCTTTTCCAAAAAGAAATAAAAATTACAATAAAATTGTTATTAGTGGACACAAACACAACATAACTTACAAAATCCCTGCTAAATCTGAAAGATAAAGCCGCTTTGAGTTAAATAAAGCTGCGTATGTGAGTGAGGTCATGGGGCTCATTCACATGGGTGCTGTAGCCTAATGGCAGCATTCACAGAATGCCTTGTTTTTTTTTGTTTTTTTTTAATGAATACAAGGTGATCTCTGATTGGAGGAGGTGGAAAGGAAGGTTGGTTAGAAAAATACAAGACATTCTGTAAATGTATGCATTAGGCAGTTGCTCAACACAGGATCCGGAAGATTGTGACTATCACTGCAATCGTGCCAGATACTATAAAGATTGTCAGCTTCCACAGCAGTCTGTCAGGTATGAAATATGCATACTTTAATTGGTCCAAGATGGACCTATATAAATATGCAATTAAGATCATACCTGGATTTTAGTTTTAATACATGTATTGCTGCCAAAAACATCAAAATATAAATATCATAAAACTACCAAAATAGTGGCAGAACTAAAGAGAAGAGTTTCTCAATGAAATTGCTTGGTCTCAGTGTGATGTGGTACACACAGGTGTCTATGGGAATCATGACGTTTCTGCAATCATGTGATTGCAGCTGGGAAGCTTGATTGGCTTCCTTTAGCATTTCCTCAGGGCACAGAGCCGTGTGCCCCAACACTCCCACTATACAATTATTCTTTGTGATTGGCGGAGCCGTGGAGGACATAGGGCGGGGCTTTTAGCTGAACAGCTTCACTTCCGGTCTCGCTTGTCAACTTTTCCCGGTCCCATAATGGTGGAACACAAGGATTGAGCATCTCTGAGTCAGCTGGCCGGCCATCAGACACTCCTGTACACTTCCCCGCCTGCTGCTACCTAGCCCATAGAACACAGGATTGGTCAGTGGAGTGCCCAGGGCAATCGTTGCCCAGCCTGCATACAGGTAGGTGGCCAACTGGCCATCCACCCAGTGCTCTATGCAGGGCTGCTGATAAGGGGGGACCCTTGGGCTGGGGGGGCATAAAGTTCATCGGGAGAGCCGGGGAGACTATAACTGGAGGGACTATTTTTTCTATTTAGGCTCCTATGCGGATTTACACGGGCTGCATTTGCCAATAGTAAGTTTAAAGTCCCGGCTCTCTCAGTCCCTGTGCTGCTGGCGGAGGAGTGAATTGGCTCACACACTGCCTGCCTCCTTCAGCAAGTAAGTGCTGAGGGAATCAGCAGGAGAAGAAGAACGGTGGCAGGCTCAGGTCCGTGCAGCAGTCCATGTCCTCCATCCATCTCCCTGTGACAGACTCGGCAGCCAGCAGTGTACACAGACGGATCCCTGGAAACACACAGAGAAGGTACCGTACATGCAGGGCCAGGACTGGGAGGAGGAAGGGGCACCTGCTATGCTATTGTCACTATCCTCTAACTTTACTTCCCCCTCTCTCCGTGTAATGGAAGTCTGTACACCTTCCCAATCACACCGATCATCCCCTCTCCCCACTCCTTCACTTTCTGCCATTTGCTCTCCCCTCACATACAGACATCTCAAGTCTCCCGCAATTTGCAGGATACTCCCGCATTTGACGGCAGGCTCACGGACACCCGCGAGTGTGGCACGATCTCCCGGCTGAGCCTGCACTGCCACTCTGCCTGGAGCAGGGCCGGGTACCACAGGATATGGACTATATCAGCTACCTATCATCATCCTTAGCACCATGTCACAGCTCAGAAAGAAACCTAATATGGACTCAAACAGGCTTCCATCCGCCAGAAACCTCCTAGAGATGGTAACCAGGCAGTAGAAAGCGCCGCATTGGTCCAAAGTCAGACTGGAGGCCCGGCCTAAATGCTGATTTGGTGAGCGGGAGGCATTGGCTTTGCCCCTGTACCCGGAAATCGCCGTCAGTCGCTGAGCCGCTCTCGGGTTGTTGGTGTGGAGGAGGAAGGTACAGGGGCAGGACAGGTGACATCATGTATTTATACTGATGGCTTGTGTGTGACACACTAATTCACAGGAGCTGTGTCTCTGAATGAATATTTGTACCCACCTGTGTGGGCTCTGGGTGTATACATGGATTGATCACTATTATATATAAGACTCATTACATAATTGTTTTATTATTAGATTAGTAGGAGTGTGCCCAGCCATTGGGTGAATTTCTTCAATTGTCCTGGTGGTGTGAATGTGTACACAGTGTACAGGGTCAGCAGTGTGCAGGATATGAGGCGAGTAGTGGTGTGCATGGTACAACACTGTTTGCTACAATACATTGTGTGCAATGAGATTGGTGGTGGGGGCAGTGAGGCTGCATTGATGACTCAGTGAGGCTGCATTGATGGCACAGTGAGGCTGCAGATGGGCGCAGTGTAGGGTGACCACATTTCCAAACAGCCATTCAGGTATACACCGCTCCTAAACCGCTCCTGCCCATTGATCTGAATGGGAACCGCCGGCAAAGTGCCGCTAAGGCACTCAGTCGGGCGGCTACCCACGCGTGTCCATCGGCTGGTGGCTCCCTCTCCAGAAGACATTTGTCTGTCTAAATTACCATTCCCCTCCACAAAACTAAAATCAGGTTACGGTGCACTGTGCAGTGCTCTGACAGGCAAGCAATATGTAGAGAGCATTATTCCATAACAACCAATCAGGAACCATCTTCCCCTCCCCTGACTCTGGTATTGAGTAATCTAGTTGCTATGGGTGACCCCACATCACCATGGTATCAGAACAGGAAGTAATGTTGTCACTGACAGCTACCAGGCAACTTTCATCTCCATAAAATTGAGGCCATGACACATGTTGCTATGGATACTATTGACACTCTGTGTCTCAGTTTTTAGAAGTGAACGGTGGTGAGTGTGACACCTACAACGCCAACCTGGTAAGGGCCCCTGCAGCTGACTGCTCCCCCAGAGAGGGTAAAGAGGACCTGTACTGTGATCATGGCAGCCACCTAGCTGGTACTGTACTGGTCTGGCTGGTATATATGGGACCTGTTGGCCATGTTACTAATAGGATAGAGATCTCAAGAGTGGGATTTTTTTGCCTGCAAAGAGACACACAGGGGCCACCATTGGTAAAAATACCAGTTCCCTGGCTGTTTTTGGCTTCAATACTCAGTCACTGCCCTAGAACAAGCATGCAGCAAGTGAAGTCAAAACATATAACTCCGTATATGTATAAAATATACAAATATAAATATATAAGGGGGCTCACTGGCGCTGGCGTTCCTGATCACGGCCCGCTAGACGTTACCAGAGCTTCTCTAGCAGGACGTCTGCTTCGGATTGGTCGCCTCCAGCGGACCCTCCAGCCATTGGAATAAGGGGGCCCCGGCGAAGCTGTACAGCAACAGGCAGGTGATCAGGCAGAGGTGAGGGAAGAGGGTCCAGAAGAGGTGGTCACATCTCTGCTGGCAGCAGCTCTTCTGGAACATGATGCAGAGGATCAAGAGAGGAATGACAGTTAGGATAAGAGGAGATCATCAGCAGGAACCCCCCCCCCCCCCGCTGCTCATCCAATCTGCACAGTGTAGCTCCGAGTGGAAACACACCAGCGTTAACTGCTCCATTACTGTCTACTGATCCACAGAGTGGAAAGAGGAAGGGGGCTCGGGTTGCGGCCCTCGTGGGCGGGAGGAGGCTCAGGAGGAGAGAAGTCAGGCTGCTGGCAATGGCAATGCGCTGCAGGCAGCGGGAGTAGTCAGCCCCGGGACTGGCACTGGGCACAGGCTGCTGTGGATTCTGGCTTACCAGCACTGCAGAATGGACTGTCAGGACTCAGGAGGAGGAGATAACAGAAGACGCTCTGGCTGCTCTCTCCCTCTGCTGCTGCGGCCAGAGGCGGAGAAGGAGAGGAGGTGGGTGGACTCCAAGCGCTGCTCAGCGCAGGGCAGCTCTGGGTAAGCTTCGCTCAGCCGACGTCACTGGTTGCTAGACGCGAGGCGGGGCGGCCCTAGCAACCAGTTCGGCAATGTTTATCAGGGTGGCGGTGTGTTTTTTTTTTCATTTCATACACACTGTATTGTCCCAGAATGAAGGTGCCCGGGACACAAATATAAATTAAGGGACAATCCCGGGCAATCCGGGAAACGTGGGCACTCTAGCACAGTGAGGCTGCAGTGTTGGCACTGATGAGGCTGCAAATGGGCACAGTGAGGCTGCATTGATGGCTCAGTGAGGCTGCATTGATGGGCACTGACGAGGCTGCAGATGGGCACAGTGTGACACAACATTATCTTTTAAAGTATTATTTTATTATGGCATTATATTATTAATTATCTTTAAAGTAATATTTTATTATAGTATTTTACTATGAATGGGGGGGGGGGGGGTTGTCAGCACTAAGCGTGACCTTCCTTAGAGCTTCATTCTAAGGTATGTATTTCATAATCAGGTAGTATGTGGTGCATTCTAGCTCATTATTGCCTTTGCCTTACAGGGTTTTTTTGGGTATACAACCGCTTTAACAACCAGCTAAAATTCACACTGGACATAATGTACTAACGCGCTGCAACCGCACTGCCATAGTTGCCAACATTGTGAAAAAAATTTTAGGGACACTTTTTTGCCTGTAGGCTGAGTCTTCTTATAATCAGGGGGCGGGGCATGCATTTGTGGGCGTGACACAGGGGGAAATAAAAACTGCGGCGCGCGTAGCGGTGAAAATGGGTGTGGTTTAAGCAAAATAGTGGGCATGTCTTAAATGGGCGTGGCTCAAAGGGGGTGTGGTTAGAGTCTGAGATGAATGAGGGATGGAAAAGGAAAGGGGGGGAGAGGGATGGAGGGACAGCAGCCAAAGATCCTTCACAACAATGGAAATATGTGTATTCTAGAAAGTTTAACAATTTAACAGTTTAACAAGCAAAGCGGTATTTTATTAAAAGTTAAAAGGCATGTACTGTCGTAGGAGATGTATGTGTTGTGCATTTACTTCATGTGAGTACATGCCTTTTAACTTTTAATAAAATACCGCTTTGCTTGAAACTACTACACTATCTGGTACCCCTCTGTTCTTTCATGTGTGTGCTCTGCTGGCACTGAGGGATCAAAGCACAGGGACCACCGGCTTCGGTCCAGGGACCCCAAAGAGAGACTACCTCCTCCAGCATTTACCTCTTATGCGATTTTCCCATTACCGCAAGGTAAGGGGCCATCTTTCACTTGTGTGTGTTTAATGCACGAAGAGGACATACACACCCTCTCTCTTTCGGCACCCCACTGGCTGTTTTTTTGCACATTGAACTTTTCAAAGGAGTGAAATCACTGTATATCTGTTTATCTCTGTGTTTTCACTGGCACACACATCTGGTGTGTTTAAGGACATTTTTTGTATTGTATGTTATTGTGGCGATAGTGTCTGCGAGGTGATTTACATATACGCCACACACCTATTTGCACTTTATGTGTTGTTTGCACAATTTACAATATATTTTTTTGGTTTGCACAATTTTGCTCATTTGCACTATATGTAATATTATATACGTCATTTTTGGTATTATATGCAGAAGAAATTGTATGGTCCCTGCAATTTTGCAGTTTTTGTTTGCACATGTAGATGAATATATAGAAGATTCTATATGTATTTACGGGTTGCACATGAGCACTTTAAGTTTTTGCACATGCTGCCATAACATTATGCATATATGAGGATTATTTACTTTTGCTCCCTGCATGCATAGTGTTGCCACATTTTACACATGTTGATGATTACAGCACGGGCTAGTGATTTATTGATTACACACTATTTGCACCTTTTCTAATTAGATACGACGTATGAGTTTCCACTATTGTTTATTTACATATGATCCCACTGCCATAGGGTATCATATCCCCTTATTATATCAGGTTAGCGCAGCACCCACTTTTTATGCTTTGTACCGCTCATGGGCCTTGTTTGATCCCATTCGGTGTCTGCAGCTGTCCACGTGTACACCTTTCTTTCAAGGTAGCGCAGGAATAACTTACATTTTGATTCCAATGGTGTGCCCCTGTTATGATACCCTTTATGACTGTTTGTTGCGCCCCCGTGTGTGCACTTGCAGGACATCGCGACGCACCTACACTCACATACACTCACATGTGCTAGACTCGTCCCCACATCTGTGGTCGATCCTCGTGGGCCTTGGTGTTTCCTATGTCGGCAGGGATGATTTTTATCTCACTCACGCCAGGGCTGTGTTTTGGCCTAGGGCAGCACTTTGCGGGGGGTGGCAAAAGAAGCCACCCCCTGCAATGAAAGAAAGTCCCCCACCCAATTCCCGGCTCCCGTGGCCGCCCCCCACACACATGCAGCCCACGGCGGCCACCTTGCTGTAGTGGCGCTGCTGTGTATGGGCGTGCTTGGCAGAGGGTGGAGGGGAGTGTGTATGAGCGTGCTTAGCAGAGCTTACGCCCCTCCACCCTCTGCCAAGCACGCCCATACACAGCAGCGCCGTCCGCTACAGCAAGGCGGCCGCCGTGGGCTGCATGTGTGCGGGGGGCGGGAGCCGGGAATCGGGTGGGGGGGACTTTCTCTCATGCGGGGGGGGGGCGGCGTGTGACTCACGCCCCAATAAGCGGCCGGTGACTGGCGGAGGTGGAGCCTTATGCTCCGCCTACCCTCCTCTGCACTGCTTTCCTTAACTCTTCTACTCGGCACTGGGGCGGGGTCTGGCAGTGACGTCAGGAGGAGAGAGAGAGAGAAGCACAAGGGAACCCCCCAGGACAGCAGGTAAAATCATTTAATAAATTACATCAGTGTTATGGGAACAGGGTTAGCATTTGATGGCACAGTGGCTACAATTGATGGGCACAGTGACAGCGTTTGAGGGCACAGTGGCTGCGTTTGAGGGCACAGTGGCTGCAATTGATGGGGCACAGTGGCTGCAATTGATGGGGCACAGTGGCTGCAATTGATGGGCACAGTGGCTGCGATTGATGGGCACAGTGGCTGTGTTTGATGGGCACAGTGGCTGCGTTTGGTGGGCACAGTGGCTGCGTTTGATGGGGCACAGTGGCTGTGTTTGATGGGGTGCAGTGGCTGCGTTTAGTGGGCACGGTGGCTGCGTTTGGTGGGCACGGTGGCTGCGTTTGATGGGGCACAGTGGCTGCGTTTGATGGGCACAGTGGCTGCGTTTGGTGGGCACAGTGGCTGCGTTTGATGGAACAGTGGCTGTGCTTGATGGGGCACAGTGAGGCTGCAATTAATGTCTTTTTTTCTGAATTTTTTAGTTTGTTTGCACCCCCCCAAAAATTTTGAGCACCAGCCGCCACTGGCATGTGTAAAGTGCTCCATGCATGCTAAAATCAATGCAAACCCTTTAAACAGTCCACATTTAATGAAAGTGCATTAATATGTAGATCATGATATTGCAATAAAGTGCTCCATCAATGCTGAAATCAATGCAAACTCATTAAAGAGGAGTCCCGCCCCCACCCCGTGAAAACATTTAAACTCAGCAGCTACAAATACTGTAGCTGCTGACTTTTAATATTAGGACACTTACCTGTCCAGGGATCCCGCGATGTCGACACCTCAGCCGATTTTCGGATTGGCTCTCGAGTTTTGCCACCATCATTCATGGTAAGGGAAACCGGACGGTTCACTACTGCACGTGTGCGAAGAGCATTGCACTTTCTGAATGCCCCAGTGGAGGAAGGAGGAGGGGGGCTGAACTTCAGAGGGGGCAGCGCAGTCTCCAGGGAGTGGGGAAGGGTACCTGTCAAAAACAGGTACCTGTTCCCCCCTCCCATAGTTGCCAACATTGTAAAAAAAAAATGTGGGACACTTTTGTGGCTGTAGGCGGAGCCGTACAATAATTAGGGGGCAGGGTGAAAACGGGCGTGGTTTACGATACACTGTGGGCGTGGCTTAAATGGGCGTGGCTCAAGAGGGTGTGGTTAGAGTCTGAGATGAATGAGGGATGGAGAGGGAGAGGGAGAGGGGGGGGAGAGGGAGAGAGGGGGAGAGGGATTAGAGGGGGAGAGGGGGAGAGGGATTAGAGGGGGAGAGGGAGAGAGGGGGGGGAGAGGGAGAGAGGGGGGGGGGAGAGGGAGAGAGGGGGGGGAGAGAGGGGGGGGGAGAGGGAGAGAGGGGGGGGGAGAGGGAGAGGGAGAGGGAGAGGGGAGGGGGAGAGGGAGAGAGGGGGGGAGGGAGAGAGGGAAATGACAGGACAGCAGCCCCAGATCCTACACAATAAAAATATGTGTATTCTAGAAAGTTTAACAATCAGCAGATAAAGATACTCCAAACACCTGGTGTTAGCACTTCAATCATCCCGGCACCATGGTTGTTATGGTGTCAGGATGATTGAAGTGCATTATTTCTATTATTACATTGTAATATAAAATGAAATCATTCAACTCACCATAATGCAGAATCAGTGGGATCCCTGAGCGTGTCACTAGCCACGTCGCCTGCCACCAGCCGTCTGTCCTTGCGTCAGATGTCCCAGCAGAGTCCGTCCTTGCATCAGGTGCCCCCAGCGGAGCCCCCCTTACATCAGATGTCCCCAGCGGAGCCCCCCATCACACCAGGAGTCCCCAGCGGAGCCCCCCCTCACATCAGGTGTCCCCCCGCAGAGCCCCCCCTCACATCAGGTGTCCCCCGCAGAGCCCCCCCTCACATCAGGTGTCCCCGGCAGAGCCCCCCCTCACATCAGGTGTCCCCCGCAGAGCCCCCCCTCACATCAGGTGTCCCCCGCAGAGCCCCCCCTCACATCAGGTGTCCCCGGCAGAGCCCCCCCTCACATCAGGTGTCCCTGGCAGAGCCCCCCCTCACATCAGGTGTCCCCCGCAGAGCCCCCCTCACATCAGGTGTCCCCGGCAGAGCCCCCCCTCACATTAGGTGTCCCCGGCAGAGCCCCCCCTCACATTAGGTGTCCCCGGTAGAGCCCCCCTCACATTAGGTGTCCCCAGTAGAGCCCCCCCTCACATTAGGTGTCCCCAGTGGAGCCCCCCTCACATTAGGTGTCCCCGGCAGAGCCCCCCCTCACATCAGGTGTCCCCGGCAGAGCCCCCCTTCACATTAGGTATCCCCAGTGGAGCCCCCCCTCACATTAGGTATCCCAGTGGAGCCCCCCCTCACATTAGGTGTCCCCAGTGGAGCCCCCCTCACATTAGGTGTCCCCGGTAGATCCCCCCCTCACATCAGGTGTCCCCGGCAGAGCCCCCCCTCACATTAGGTGTCCCCGGTAGAGCCCCCTCTCACATCAGGTGTCCCTGGCAGAGCCCCCCCTCACATTAGGTGTCCCCAGTGGAGCCCCCCCTCACATTAGGTGTCCCCAGTGGAGCCTCCCTTGCATCAGGTGTGTGTCCCCAGTGGAGCCCCCCTTGCATCAGGTGTGTGTCCCTAGTGGAGCCCCCCTTGCATCAGGTGTGTGTCCCCAAAGGAGCCCCTCCCTCACATCAGGAGTCCCACAGCGGTGCGCCGCCCCCCCTACCTCAGAGGTGTCCTAGTAGTGTCCGCAGCATGGCTAGAACCCCCGCCCCTTTCCATATCAGACAGGAAGACGGCTGGGGGGGGCTAGACGGAACTTCTGCATCGCCGCCCACCCTCTGCCTCGCCCCGCCTACCCCCCCGCCCCGCTGCCAGTCTGATATGGAAAGGGACGGGGGTAGGCGGGGTGAGGCAGAGCGGGGCGGAGACGCAGGAGCTCCGTCTAGCCCCCCCCAGCCGTCTTCCTGAACTTCATCAAAATGGCGGCCGGTGGAGACATTGTCTCCGCCGGCCGCGGACCTCTAGCGGCGCTGGCGGCGAATCGTGAAGAACCGGATTTCTCGGGACATTTCCCGGGACACCAGAAATTCAGGAATGGCGTCCAAGTCCCGGGAATGTCCCGGGACAGTTGGCAAGTATGCACCAGGGGGTAGGATAATACACCTTATCCCTGCACCCCTAGATTAGCCCTGATTCACATTGCAGCGATTTGGTGTGCAATTTGACATCGGCTATTGCCAGCAATGGCACCGTCCGAATCAATGTGACGCTGATGATTCCCAAAAGTAATTTCTGTACTACTTTTGACGACTTTGGGGTGTGATTTCCATAGACATCCGTGCAGAAACCCGCATAGATGTCTCTGAAATCGCCACCGAAGTCGGGACTGACATGCGGGAATGAAATTGTGCAAGTTAAGCTGAATTTGCACGATTTCATTCCCGTTGTCAGTGTGAACCTGGGCTCAATGAGCATCTATCGCTTCCAGTGTGGGGTGGGGGAAAGTGGCAGGCTAGGCTGGCCCACTGCAAAGGGAGATTTTAAAATTCCCTTTAATTCCCCAACCAAAGTGACAGCAATTATATTGAAGCCAGATTTCAGCAGTCACACCCCAGCCTGCTGCAATGCGCACATATTTATGTTTTAAGGCACCCTGCTTTCCCCTTTACTTCCTGTCCCAATGACAAATAATGTAGGGGGTGTAAGTTGTCACCTGAACAGAAAGAGTCAGACAGTAATCAATACATGATGGATGCTGTCACCCCTTCCCACTCTTCTAAATATCCCCATCAGAGAGATATCCCATCATTTCCTGTCCTTATGACACCCTGTCACCGGAAGTGAGGGTAAATCTCATCAAAGGGGACACAGACAGCAATATAAATTAATCTAACAAAAACATTATTCCTAAGCAGTGATGAAGCACACTGGAATACAATCCATATAAATATATTCGGAGATGATATTGTTTTGGTTGGAAGCAGAGCAGTTATATCTCTCTACTGCCCAGGATAATAGGAAGACTTCCATTGTGTTAAGTGTCTGACTCCCCAGGTGCCCATTATGATGGCGAACCAATCTAACGCCATGCCGCCTGCCCTCAGCCAATCACAACCTTCCCTCCCTTTCTAACAGCTGATTGGCTGCTGATTTATATGAAATATGTGGCGGCAGGTGATCAGCTGGTAGTGGACAAAGCGCAAACCAATCCAGACCGAGAGAGACGGGCCTACAGGGGGAGACAAAGGTGAGGATCGGGCTGAGATCCCTTCTGATCTATTCTGTCCTCATAGATGGGGGAGCTGCGGGCTCTATGGGCGTGTCTCAGGCACGTTGTACGGGAGATCCCCGGCTCGGGTTAGCTGTGTGTCTCTGGAAGTGATCTATGGAGCAATTCATGTGTTTTACAAAGCCCGTTCTAGAGGACTGTGTGCAATGTGATCACTGGAGTGCATGTCTTGGGGCTCATTCACAAGTGAAAAGTGATCTGTGCTCGGAAAGCTTTTCAGAGGTGTTTCAGGTGTGGCAATATGTTGGCTCCTCACTGCCTGATTTACCCCTATAATTACCATAGTACTGCAATCATGTGCATTGCATGCAGTTGTGGTTCTGGTGTGGCACTATAGACCAGCGGTGGCACTGCCCATTGAAAGTGCCATGTATTGCTGGGACCCGCAGCATTGTGAGTGGGTCATTATGGGTGGTAAAAACAGTGGCTCTACCACACTTGCAATGCCCTCCTACAACCTTTCATATAAAAATAATTCCTATTTCTCTTTTATTTTATTTTTCACGCAGCACAAAAAAAAATGACCTGAATTGTTTTTCCCTCCCATTGATTGGTTGTATCTGTACAGCTGAAGGCTTCCCCCACATCAGAATCCACTTAGCACTGCTGGCTGTAGCCGGCAGCACTGATCAAACTTTAACAAGCTGGTGTACAGAAGCAACAGACAGAATCTTGTACAACCAGCTTGTCCATCGAGGGATCGAAATTCACCTGGTCCCTGCTGAACCTGCCAAAACTTCATCCATCATAAGAGTTGCCCTATGTGTGAAGTTGGCGTACAATCAAATTTTATAAGTATGTAATCTGAGGACCTGCATAATCCTATAGTCTATTTGTAATCAGGCAGGCAGTACATAGTAGTTTGGAAGCGCTAAAGGAGTTTGTACTGATTGTTGGAATGGGAGCTAATAGTAGCAGGAAAATCTCTAAATACAAATAGCCATTTAGCCAGTTCACACTAACAGTGCAGGGATCTGCATGTGATTCGGACCGGTATCGCACTGCATTCCTGTTTAAATCACTTGTGATTTGAGTCATTCCTTTTGTATGGTTCAAATTTCACTGCACCTTCAGGGTCCACCCCCCCTTTTTTTTTTTTTTTTTTTTTTTCCTGCACAGATGTCTGTTAAAATCATCACCAAAAGCAGTGCGGGAACTACTTTTTGGAATCGGAGCGGTGCCACAGTCTGTATCGCATGGATCCAGCTGGTGCCAGCAATAGGTGGCGATTTGACATGTCAAAACTGCCCGACGTGAATGATTGCTTAATGGTGCAATGACTTCACCTGTTTGCATTATCTCTTGTTGAAATCTCTTGTTTCCTCCCAGCAGCTGAGCCAGAAGGGAAGAGCACCTGGTGTGTATTTATCTATTGGTTTTTTATTGAAGGCCCAAGGGGAGGGAACACCACATCGGTACATGTTTGATAAATGAAGCCATGGGTATCCTCGAACCTACAGGACAAGTTAATTGCAAATCCCAACTCTTATCCCTCTTGCTTTAGGAGAATCTGCATCTAAAACCAGTAAGGTTCCAAGACAACTGAAAAAGGGGATGCCTAGAGATTCCTATATAAAGTCCACACACCCCTGTTAAAATGTCAGGTTTCTGTGCTGTAAAAAAATACAAAGATAAATCATTTCAGATCTTTTTCCACTTGAATGTGACCTATAAACTGTACAACTCAATTGAACAACAAACTAAAAATTTTTAGGTGGAGGGAAGTTAAAAATGAAAAGATAAAATAATATGGTTGTATAAGAGTGCACACCCTTAAACTAATACTATATTGAAGCACCTCTTGATTTTATTACAGCACGCAGTCTTTTTAGGTATGAGTCTATCAGCATGGCACATCTTGACTTGCCAATATTTGCCCACTCTTCTATGCAATAACACTCCAAATCTGTCAGATTGCGAGGGTATCGCCTGTGCACAGCCCTCTTCAGATCACCCCACAGATTTTCAATCAGATTCAGGTCTGGGCTCTGGCTGGGCCATTCCAAAACTTTAATCTTCTGAAGTCATTCCTTTGGATGTATGCTTTGGGTTGTTGTCATGCTGAAAGATGAAGTTCCTCTTCATGTTCAGCTTTCTAATAGAAGCCTGAAGGCTTTTTGCCAATATTGACTGGTATTAGGAACTGTTCATAATTTCCTAAACCTTGACCAAGGCCCCCTGTTCCAGCTGAAGAAAAACAGCCCCAAAGCATAATGCTGCCACCACCATGCTTCACTGTGGGTATGGTGTTCTTTTGGTGATGTGCAGTGTTTTTGCACCAAACATATATCTTTTGGAATTGTAGCCAAAAAGTTCAACCTGGGTTTCATCAGACCATAACTCATTTTCCCACATGCTTTTGGGAGACTTCAGATGTCTTTTTGATAAATTTAGCCAGGCTTGGATGTTTCTCTTAATAAAAGGCTTTCGTCTTGCCACTCTACCCCATAGCTCAGACATATGAAGATTGTTGTCACCACACAGCCATTACTTGCCAGCTATTCCTGCAGCTCCTTTAATGTTGCTGTAGGCTTCTTGGCAGCCTCCCTGACAAGTTTTCTTGTCTTCATCAATTTTGGGGTGATGTCCAGTTCTTGGTGATGTCACTGTTGTGCCATATTTATCGTGTGTGTGTGTGTGTGTGTGTGTGTTTGTACCCTTCTCCTGACTGACACTTTTTTTAACAATGAGATCCCTCTTATGCTTTAGTAGCTCTCTGGCTTTTGCTGTAGGAAGCAACTAAGAAAATGTCAGGAAAGGCCTGCAGAACAGCTGAACTTTATTTGGGGTTAATCAGGGGCACTTTAAATGACCGGTGTGTACTGACTCCTATTTAACCACGTGCCGGCCGCCCACCGTCAAATGACGGCTGGGTGGACGTCATGTGATGGCCTCCCAGACAACCGCTCCTGTGGGGGGGTGGCGATCGCAGCCATGTTGCTAGGACATGGCGCAACCCTCGATCTGTGTAAAGAGCAGCGGCTCTTTAACCATATGATCGGCTGTGTCCAATCACAGCTGGTCACATGTAAACACAGATGCCGGTTATCGGAGAGCCAATCAGCTGCATCTCCTCAGAGGACATCTAGGGATGTAATCGGGGCACTGATCAGTGTCCTGATTAAAAGAAGTGCCAACAATCAGTGCTGCCTCATCAATG
Organism: Aquarana catesbeiana; assembly: GCF_042186555.1. Lineage (NCBI taxonomy): Eukaryota > Metazoa > Chordata > Amphibia > Anura > Ranidae > Aquarana > Aquarana catesbeiana. The sequence goes on along the minus strand of NC_133334.1, from coordinate 218,667,777 downwards.
AAGGAGAAAAATTACTAATTTACTGGCACTTTTTGAAAACAAGTTTGGTTTTTTTTTTTTTTTTCCAGTGAACCAGCCCCCCCCCCCCAGGAGTGATTAAATGCCACCAAAAGAACTTTGTGTGAAGAAAATAACAATTTCACATGGTTAGTGTAGCATGACTGCGCAATTGTCATTCAAAGTGACAGCGCTAAAGGCTGAAAAATGGCCTGGGCAGGAAGGGGGTGTAAGTGCCCTGTATTGAGGTGGTTAACATGAGTTTTGAATGTGATTGCTTAATTCTGAACATGGCTACATCCCCAGTTATAAGAGGTGTGCACACTTGTGCAACCACATTATTTTAGTTTAACAGAAACCTGACATTTTAACAGGGGTGTGTAGACTTTTTCTATCCACTGTATATGCTCAGCTTGCTGAGGAACTCCAATATCTAGGGTGCCCTACTATGTAAATTTGAAGTCTGTCTTGGGTACGTATTCTTGTATTTGTTGCAGGCTTATAGTTGCTTCCATTAACTTCTCTGGGACCAAAAATGCATAACACTGCTCCAAACAAAGCTCATGTACCACTTGGAGATGTGCTTGCATTTCTGATGACCTATGTGTGGAAACATTTGTTACCGGTTCATACATTCTGCATAGCTCTGCAGCTGCTGGAAAATGTGACTTCCAACTACTCTGTATCCTGTTTCAGTCAGAAATCTGGGGGGTATCTCAGTGGACTACAAGTGCACTGATCAGCATGCTCACAGTCCATTGAAACTACCAGTCCATCTACCACGATAGCAGGTCCCTGTGAATGAATAACTTTATTTTTTAATTGCACCCACGATCAGTGGCTTGTGGGTGCGGGATCCTGACACGTCCATCTCTCTGACTGGCAGAGCCTTGCACAGGGCCACCAATTTAAAGAGGAAGTAAACTGCCTTTACTCTTACCTATAGGTAAGCCTATAATGCTTGCTTATAGGTAGTGTAAATATTTCCTAAATGCGTACCATTTGGGAGATATTTACATTACATGCAGCTAGCCACCCGTGGCATTCCTTAAGAACCCTGTGGTGTGAACAGCGGCTCTTATATGCATGGGAGTGACTTCATCGTGGCTCCGGCTAGTCGCAGAGCTGGAAGCAAGATGGGTTAAGATGGGAGCCCCTGCGGCACTGGAACAGCTTGGGTTTTAAGGTAAGTTTCACAGCATGTGCTAGTATGCAATGCATACTAGCACATTATGACTTTACCTGGGGGGGGGGGGGGTGTCCAGCGATTATACAACCGCTTTAAAATCTGACAACAGCTGCGGGGGAGAGGAGTGAGGCAGAGTGCTGAATATTACGTCCTAAATACAGGTGTTGACATGCAACATATTCAAAATGTAAACTTATTGTATAAAGTGGCAGTAAACACCCTGCTCTGAATTTTACCTACAAGTCTGAGTCTGACCTATAGGTAGTGTAAATCCTAAAAGTGCACTGTTTAGGAGATATTTACTGTACATGCAGCCAGTGACCTAACTGGCGCATGTGCTCTGAAGGAATGGGCACCCGGGCCATTTGTTCAGAGCCCTGTGCCATAAACAGTGGTTCCCACGCACATGCATGGGAGTGACCTCATTGCAGCTCTGGCCAGTCAGTCCAAACCCGGAAGCAAGAAGGGTGAAGATGGGAGTGCCTGCAGATCTGACATCTTGGCGCTGGAATGCTATGTTATAAGGCAAGTTTAACATAATGTGCTAGTATGCAATGCATACTAGCACATTATGACATTGCCTTTCAGGGTACAAGAAGAATGTCCAGTTTACAACTTCTTTATGGCTGGGTGCTTTCAGTTGCATTTAGCTTTCTACTGTAATTGATAAAATTGTCAGCAATGCAACAGCTACTGACTGAGCCAATCTGCCCCAGTGTCTTAAAGAGGAAGTAAACCATGATGGGTTTTACTTCCACTTTATTTCCCTGCAAAGGTAAAGCATATAGGGGCTCCTATGCATCGCATAGGAGCCCATTTATGTATTGCCTTATCTGAAACCAAAGCCTGCGCTATCACCGTTGTCCCCACTAGCAGTGAGCGTCCATCTTCACCCCTCTTCCTTCCGGGACCGCAAACTCTGGCTTTGTGACTGGCCGAAGTCGCATGACAGCACTCATGCGGGAGCTGTCAGTCACGGCATGACCCCCTTTAGAAACGGCATGTACTGCCCTTTCTAAATGTGCTGTAGACATTGGTGCATGGCTTTATTGTAAATATCTCCTAAACTGTGGAGGTTTAGGAGATATTTGCAGCACCTACAGGTAAGCCTTAATATAGGGTGTACAACCACTTTAATAATGGGTTATGTCACTGGACTCTGCAAAACAGCTTGTACAGGGATCCCTAACAAACCCATATTTGTGAACACTGGTTTGGGTAATGGGAGAATTGTATCAAATACTTACTGTAATTTTCCTTTCCTGGGTCCAATCCATCGCAGTACACAACCACATGTATGCTGCCACGTTGGTACCAGGAAAAGAGAATTAAATATTTACCATAAGTTTCCTTTCTGGTGCCAGACAATGGCAGCATACATGATGTATGCTGCCATGTTGGCACCAGGAAAATGCTTTACAAATTGCATTTTTATTTACTATTCTTTCTGATCTTATTAGAATTTTTTTTTTTTGTGTGTGTTTTACGACATAACCAGATTGTCCATGTGCTACTTCTGTAGCTAATTCATTTGTTAGTTGGTGCTCTTATTAGTAACAGATGTCAGTACAGGTTTGTTTCTTTTTGCTTTAATGCATGCTCCTTTCCATGTGGTTTGACTGCCTCATTCATATCCTTGACAGATGTTTGAAATCAACAGTCTGGATAACTTCTCTTCAGCAAGCCCTCCTTTGGATGAAGACTTCTTGGCCTTCTCCAGTGGTGCACACAAAACCGGATTCTCTTCGTTGCGTTATAAAACTGAACTGTGCAATAGCTATTCAGAAAATGGATTCTGTGCCTACCAAAACCGTTGCCAATTTGCCCATGGTCTAAGTGACCTTCGCCCACCATTCCAGCATCCAAAATACAAGACTGAATTGTGCCGTTCCTTCCATCTCCTTGGAGTCTGCAGCTATGGCCCACGCTGCCTGTTTATCCATAGCCACAGTGAGCGGAGGGAAGTGCCAGAAACCATTCGCCTTCGACAACGGCGCCCATCTCCCTTCCACAGCAAGAAGGTATGCCGCCTTTGGCATTCACTTGCAGGCTGCCCTTATGGGTCCAGATGCCTCTTTCAGCACCCTCGGGAGATGCGGGATGCTTGTCGGCACTATGCTGCACTAGGTGTTTGTCCTTATGGTGTTCACTGCCTCTTTAGGCACACACCACCTCTAGACCGCTGGGGAACGGGAAACAATGCTGGAAGTGGATCCATTTCACCCTCCGAATCAGACAGTGATACCTGCAACGACCTTTTCAGTGACTCCACTGCTAATAATGCTTTTAAATTTTCTACCCTTCTTTTACCGCTTGCACTGCGCCTACAGATCCTGGGAGAAGAGGACAACAAATCTGCCATGCAGCAGATTGTCACAGAGGATAATTCGCAGGATCTGCATGTTCTACTTGACTGCTAAATGTTTTATTTTAGTACTTTAAGATATCAAACTTTCTAAGATGGTTTGATTTTTAACTTTATTTTGCTCTCATGTACATAAATGTTTAATTTATTCCTTTATCAACGATATTAATATTGCTAATGGACCTAGATTGTGAGTTTTATTTGACAAGATGTGCTTTATCATTAATTAAAACTATGATTTCTTAAAGTGGGCCTTCAGTCTTTTATTTTTATTCCCCCCCCATCGTTCCATCTATTTAATCTTCTGTCCTTGTTTTACCTTTGGATGATAAAACCTTTTTTTCCTGCCAGTAAATGCCTTATACAGCCCACTTCCTGTTGTCTGGTAAAAAGGCTAGGCTTATGACATTATGCACAGCTCACTCTTGTGAGTTTGCCAGGAGGGAGGGGGTTGAGTCATAAGAGGGCCAATGAGAGCTGGAGGTGTTTGCTTAAATCCAGGAAGAGAACAGGCAGCAGCTTTGGCAAAATTGCACAACTTTGAAGTCACAGTAGTGTGAAAGGGGCCTAAGGCCCCAAAGCCGTGCGGCTTTGCAATTTCAGGGAATGCCTGTGTAACTTGCATCAAAGTAGTGTAGGGACTACTTTGATGTTGGCACGCCTTGAAGTCGTGCTAATATGAATGGTTGTCATGGGGGGGAATGACTTGTCATGTGACTTTGCAGTCCCAAATCGTAGGACAAGTGTAAAAGGGCCTAAAGCAGACTCCTGCTTGGCTATGCATGGGCGAAGCACAGGTTTACTTATTGATAATTAGTCCTCTGCTTCTGGGATGTGTGGATCAAACCACTGTACTATAGGTCAGGAAATGGATGTTTGTAAAACACAAAGGTTAACGCTGTGCTCAAAATTAAATAAAAAGTAAATAACGAAAAATTAAAGCAGCTAGCACCAAAGTAATACAAAAACTCCAGTACATAAGTGAAAAAGGATGCAGCGCTAAAATCATATATAATCACAACAAAGGAATAGTGAAAAAAAACTCAGAAAACTAAGGCACATACCATACAAAAAAAGTCAGACTGAGAAAGTAATGGTGAAAAGACTAAGGCAGATACCGCATAGAACAAAAATGTGATGTGCAAATGAATGACCACAAAATTATTTAATAAAATATGTGCTAAACCAAATTGGATAAAGCAATAACAAATAGAGATCAATAAAAAATTATACAAAAAAATTAAGTGAAATCCGATCTCGGAAGTAATCAGTGAAAAAGTAAATAAGAAAAGGCCATAAAAGAAGTGAGGATAATAGTCCAGAGGTAGGTGTATGAAACCGAATCCTAGTTCCAGGATAGTAGCACACCCAATGTGAGAATAGAAGCTCCTTACCAACTGCAGGTGATGACCGTAGGTGGCCTTACCAAGCACAGGGAATGATCAGGTCTCCCAGGAACCTATAACGGCATCTGTAAAAGCAGCTAGGTCCGTGGCACTCAAAACAAAAAGCGCTCCCATAGTGTAATCTTTTATATGAAGGATTTATTGAATAAAAAAAATTGCGCTTACAAGAGCTTCCATATAGATGGGGCAAATGATCACCACAGATCAGCGGTTACAAATTGCGGTGTCTCCACAGGCTTCCTGTAGTCAGCTTGCTTCCCATTAGTCTCGACAAGAAAACGTAATGACGTCAGCATCACAGGCTCCACCCTACGCGTTTCATCATGATAGGCTGTCTTCTGGGGATTGGCCAAGTGACGCTTGTCATATGCTTGGGATTTAAATAGTATTGCAGCTCCATTTTAAGTACTGGCCGCTCCAAGCATAAGAATAGAGACATAAGGGCACCACCATTTTAGCTACTGGCAAGCTCAATACAAAACTAAGCCAATATAAACAAGGGAAAACGGAACGATTTCGCCATCTTGTGGCCAAAAGTTATACTGCACTAATGGGTAGCGGAAAACGGAACAGGTGGAGCGCCGCGTGATATACATAATACTTTTATAACCACAAAAAAATAAACCTAAACCACATTATACATGAGTATCTAAAAGGAAAAATTAAATCTGAATAAAGTCAAGTAAGTTACAATAATTATTCAAAAAAGATGATTAAAAAAATTTTGGATGGATGTTTACCTGTCAAGTGTGTTTTTTCTACTTTGCTATTATCATCCCAAGGGGACAACATGTCTCAGGTGCTTCATTGCCCTGGGAGTTAGTATACAGTTTGCAAGTCACCATGTTGATCATTAAGTTAAATCCCTCTTGTTTGACTTGCGAAGAACAGTACATGTGCATCAGAAACCCATTCAATGGTTTACCACTTCAGCCTTGGAAGATTTTTACCTCCTTCCTGACCAGAGCACTTTTTACAATTTGGCACTGCCTTGCTTTAACTGACAATTGCACGGTCATGTAATACCCAAACAAAATTTGTGTCTTTTTCCCACAAATAGAGCTTTCTTTTGGTGGTATTTGACCACCTCCTATGGTTGTGTGTGTGTGTGTGTTGTGTTTTTTTTTTTTTTTTTTGCTATAAACAATTGTGACAAATTTTGAAGAAAAACAATATTTCTTTATTGTACAGCATGGGACACAGAGCCCTAAGTAATTTTAATGGGTATATAGGCACCTTCAGGTGTTGACACTGGTATACCCAATACAGGAAGTTCACTCCCTATATAACACCCCCCCCCACCACCACCACCTCAGTTTTTTTTCGCCAGTGTCAAAGGTGTTGGTCACGAGTGAAGATGTGTTCTGAAGAGCTCCACTGGAGGAATCCATGCTGGATTCAAACAGCCTCCATAGACCAGATCCATCCAAAGTGCCACTGAGGCCAAGGTGGATGGTACCCAGGCCTCATATACAAAGCATGAGGTTTTGCCTGCAACACCTCTCCTTGCAGGGCTGGGCCCTGGGTTCCAAAAATCACACCCCCAGGTACTGGGAACTCCAGTCGTGCCTCCACACTGTCATTCTCTCCTGAAATACCAGCTATGGCAAGCCAGGGTGAGGCATTGGAACCAATTGGTGGTGCAGCTGCTTCTCACATCTCAGCCCCTGTATACGTGCCTGAAGATGCATTTTCCTCCGCCCTGCAGGGCCTAGAAGGAAGATTAGTGGCTTTAATTGCATCCTACATCCAAAAGGAAAGGAAGCGTGTTAGAACCGCCTCCCCCACCTCAGACCCTTTACCAAGGGAGCAGTGGGTACAGGATGAGGTGTTACCCTCTGGCGATCAGGAAGAAAGACAAACCAATTTACTCCTCTGCAGAAGAGAACGGTGGATGAACCTTTTTCGGCCTCGCAATCTGAAAAATTGCTGGTACAATCTTTTACGGAGATGGTTCGTTCCCCTTTCAAGCTACCCCTAATGGAGTCAGCTGAAAGTTCTGTTTCTTCTTTAGATTCCTTAAAACCTTCACAGCCTCTGCATGAGTTTCCTGTCCATGCATTACTACAACAGCTTATTTATGCTGAATGGGTTCACTCTATCCCATGGTGGAGAAACCAAAAAATGGAATGTACCAGCTGTTGAGGCTGCGATTTCCAGTGTGAATAAAAGTCTCACTTGTCCAGTAGACAATGCACAAATGCTTAAGGATCCAACAGATAAAAGGTTGGAATTCCTGTTAAAATCCTTTTCTTTATTGTACATCATGGGACACAGAGCCTAAGTAACACCTTCAGATGTTGACACTGGTATACCCAATACAGGAAGTTTACTCCCCAATATAACCCCCTCCTCCTTCCAGGAGTACCTCAGTTTTTTTTCGCCAGTGTCTAAGGTGTTGGTCACGAGTGAAGATGTGCTCTGAGGAGCTCCAGGAGGGATTCATGCTGGATTTAAAAAAACCTCCACCTGGATCCATCCACGCCACAGGATGGTACCCGGGCCTCGCATAGAAGAACGAGGTTGTGCCTGTAACGCCTCTCTTTGGGGGCTGGACCCTAGGAACCAGGACTCTTTTTGGTCTTGCTACATTACCTAAAGTTGTCCTGAGGGGTGCTATACAGGTCCAAAGGAGTGAAACCCCTACTAAGGGACCCAGTCTTTGAAGGTTTACTAACGCTGCCTGCCGTGATGGGTGAAGTTTGGATCTGTCTGTTTTCAGCAGTATCCTGCCGTGAGGAAAAGGTAAGAGAAAAGCTTACGAACTGCAAAGTCCACCTATGCCTTTTCTTCCATATGTAACATTGTAATGCCTTAAAGTCTCCTCTAGAGGGAGTAAGGATACACATACCCTTTTTAGCAGCTCTGTCCAGCTACAACAGCGTGGTGTGTCCCAGTAGCAGGAGGGGGTTCATTATTATTCCTCTCCCCCCAATTGGGGAAACTAAGAGGCTGGGGGTATATGTACAGTGCAAGGTACATTACATCCTATCTGTAGTCAGTTTGAGCAGTGTTGCATAACTCAGTGTGACAGCACTAAAGGCTGATTCACACTTGTAAGTAAGCCTCAACTGCTAAGAACGCCCCTCCCCCTCGTGGGGAGCGGGGTGGCTTTCTTATATAAAATTTTATGTTTACTTGTCTTTTTAGCTTTGTTCTAATGCAAGGAAGCCAGCTTCTCTCAGGTAATGAGAAGAAATCCAATAAACGCTGCATTGTGGCTGCAGCCTCCTCTCCTTTGGGTCTGTGTCTCAGACCTGAATGCCGTCCGTGTGCGGGCTGAGGTTTTCTTTTTGAAAAGAGGACCAGGGCGGGTCGATGGAAGGGGCGTGGCTAAGGCAGTCGGTGCCGTGTGCGGGACTCAGCGTCCATGTGGAAGCGCACAGGCAATCAGGCTTACACCTAAGAAGTCTTAAAAGGCTGACGCACTTATGACTAAATTTCTCTACCAGAGCAGCTGAATGAAGAGTCTGCCACACAGGACAAAGGAGCACGTGAGAGGTGTACACAGGCATTTCCAGTACAGGAAAAATGCATTGTTGTTTAGCATCAGATTAATCTTTATGCTGCCGTTGTTATTTCTATACTATTGCTCAGCAAATAGTAAATTTTTATTAGCGTGCCTCTGCTTTTGTGCTTGGCACTATGGGTTCCGAGGTTACCACAAAGGCATCAAAAGTTCCACCCCCAGGCGCTGGGAACTCCAGTCATGCCTCCACACTGTCATCCTCTCCGGAGATACCAGATATGACAAGCCAGGGTGAGTTTTTGGAACCGATTGGTGGTGCAACTGCTTCTCACACTTCAGCCCCTGTATACGTGACTGAAGATGCATTTTCCTCTGCCCTGCAGGGCCTAGAAGGAAGATTAGTGGCTTTAATCGCATCCTCTATCCAAGTGGATAGGAAGCTTGCTAGATCCTCCTCCCCCACTTCAGACCCTTTACCAAGGGAACAATGGGGACAGGATGAAGTATTACCCTCAGGCGATCAAGAGGAAAAACAAGCTGATTATTCCTCTGCGGAGGCAACAATTGATTCAGCTTCGCAATCTGAGGTACAAATCCTTATGGAAATGGTTCAGTCCACTTTCATGCTACCCCTAACAGATTCAGCTGAAAGTACGGTTTCTTCCTTGGGTTCTTTAAAACCTTTACAGCCTTTTCATGCATTTTTGGTCCATGCATTACTAGAAAAGCTTATTTATGCTGAATGGGATCATCCGGATAAGCATTTTCTCCCTCCAAAGATTCTGTTCTCTATCCCATGGAGGAGAAATTCACCAAAAAATGGAAGGTTCCAGCAATTGACGCTGCGATTTCCAATGTGAATAAAAGTTTAACTTGTCCAGTAGACATTGCACAAATGCTTAAAGATCCAACAGATAAAAAGTTGGAATTTTTGTTAATCCTTTTTCCTTGGCAGGGACTATTGCTCAGCCTGCATTCGCAGCAATAGGCATCTGTCCCTAAAGGACCAGTTCACAGAGGCTTTAAAGTGCTCCCTGCACAACAGGCCCGTGAGTTGGCCAAACTACCAAAGGCATTATGTTTTGCCATAGACGCTATGAAGGACTCTATTCATCAGGCGTCCCACCTTGCGCTTGTGCTAGTACACATGCGTAGGACCCTTTGTTTAAAAAATTGGTCAGCCGAAGCTCCTTGCAAAAAGCTTCTGGCTAGTTTCCCCTTTCATAGGGAGCGATAATTTGGATAAATACATCCAAACGATTTCTAGTGGGAAGAGTACTCTTTTTCCAGTCAAAAGAAAGTATAAACATCCTTCATTTAAACTGACTTTTTCTCCTGCGCCAGGGGCATCCGCCTCTAGGCAGTGGCAGCGGCCTCCGCCGTCAGACTCTAGAGGAAAGGGTCAGGCACAGGCTCAAAAGAAGACCTGGGGCTGGAAATCTGCAAAACTGAATACTAAAGCCTCATCATGAAGAAGCGTCCCCCCTCACCAGAGTGGGGGGGAAGACTTCTGCATTACCAGAAGTCTGGCAAAGGGAAATTCAGGACAGATGGGTCATCTCCACAGTGTCTCTAGGATACAAATTACAATTTTGGGAGTTTCCACTGTCTGTTTTCTGAGATCAAACATTCCCAAAGATCCAGGGAAAAAGCAATCTCTGTTTCAAGCATTAGACTGATTATTGGCTCAGGGGGTGATCATACAGATCCCCACAGAAGAGCAAGGTTTGGGGTTTTATTCAAACCTGTTTATGGTACCAAAACCAAATAGGGATGTCAGACCCATTCTAGATCTAAGGAATCTAAATCAGTTCCTGAAGATCCGCTCCTTTCGCATGGAGTTGGCCAGGTCAGTAGTTTCCATCCTACAAGCCCCTATATTTCCCGCTCACCAAAGGTTTTTGCGATTCGAAGTAGAACAGCAGCAATTTCAGTTTGTAGCCTTGCCCTTCGGGCTAGCTACAGCACCCCGGGTGTTTACAAAAGTGCTGGCCCCACCTCTAGCCAGGTTAAGGACACAGGGCATAACAGTCTTGGCGTACCTAGACGATCTATTGCTAATAGACCAGTTAGCTCGTTTAGAGCAAAGCGTACGCATTACAACCAGCTACCTGGAAAATCTAGGTTGGATTCTCAACCTAGAGAAATCTTCCTTAAAACCGCTAAAAAGGCTGGAGTACTTAGGTCTGATCATAGACACAGCCCAGAAAAATGGGTTCTTGCCTCAGGCAAAGATCACTTCCATAAGAGAGCTGGTGCGGATGGGTGTCCCAAAGCCTCAGTTGGTGGTTACTAACCCAGAATCTGCTGAAAGGAAAATCCTTCAGACCAGTTATCAGGAAAGTGGTAACGACAGATGCCAGCCTTTCAGGCTGGGGATCAGTACTAGAGAAGACAACTGCCCAGGGACAGTGGTCAAGAACCAAAGGAGCCTATTTGATTATTCATGAAGACAGAGTGGTGTTACGCCCTCATCCAAGCTTTTTGCCAAAAGGTGGTTTCAGGTTTTCACCTGAACCAAGATATTGTCCTGCCATCGTTTTTTCCAAAACCATGTTCCAGGGAAGAAAAGTCACTACATTGTCTTGATGTGGCGAGAGCAGTGAAAATCTATTTAAAGGCAACTGCTCAGATTCGTAGGACTGATGTCTTATTTATTCTGCCAGAAGGTCCTAAGAAAGGACAGGCAGTGTCGAAATCCACTGTCGCTAAGTGGATTCGGCAAGTTATAATTCAGACTTATAATTTAAGATTCCACCTTTTCAAGTCAAAACGCACTCTACCAGGGCGGTTAGTGCTTCTTGCGCAGTGCATCACCAGGCCTCCATGGCTTAGATCTGTAAGGCTTGGTCTTCAGTACATACATTCATCAAGTTTTATCAGGTGGATGTAAGAAGGCATGAGGATATCTCCTTTGGGCGCAGTGTGCTGCAGGCAGCAGTATAGGTCCTCAAGTCTGGGGGTGCCCTATGGGTTGTGTCTCCCTCCCCTCAAGTAGCATTGCTATGGGACATCACACATAGTGATTACTATGGTGCTCTGTGTCCCGTGATGTACGATAAAGAAAATAGGATTTTTATAACCGCTTACCTGTAAAATCCTTTTCTTGGAGTACATCATGGGACACTGAGGTCCCGCCCATCTTCTGAGGTTTAAGTATATTGCTTTGCTACAAAAACTGAGGTACTCCTGGTAGGAGGAGGGGTTATATAGGGAGTGCACTTCCTATATTTGGTATACCAGTTTCCATCACCTGAAGGTGCCTATATACCCACATAGTCATTACTATGGTGCTCTGTGTCCTGGGATGTACTCCAAAAAAAGGATTTTTGCAGGTAAGCTGTTATAAAAATCCTATTTTTTTTTTTTTTTTTGCTATAATATCCCCAAAATTTTTTTTAAAAAGTCTTCAGTCTAAGACCAATATATTCTACATATTTTTTGTAAAAAAATCGCAATAAGCGTATATTGATTGGTTTGTGCAAAAATTATAGCATTTGCAAACTATGGGACATTGCGGAGGACAGAACGGACACTTAACACATTTTTGGGACCATTGACATTTTATACAGCGAACAGTGCTATAAAAATGCACCGATTACTATGTAAATGTCACTGGTAGGGAAGGGGTTAACACTAGGGGGTGATCAAGGGGTTAAATGTGTTTTCTCAGTGTGTTCTAACTGTATGGGGATAGAACTGACTGGAGGAGGAGACATATTGTTGTCCCTACTTAGTATGAACAAACGATAGGTCTCTTCTACCCTGACAGAACAGGGATTTGTGTCTTTATATACAAACACACACGCACACATATACATATCCCGTGCTGACTCTCCTGCACGCCGGCCACGCGCATCGGGTCCCCCGCCCTGCAGCGCGCCCTCTGGCGGCTTTTAAAGGGGACGATGTACCCCTACGGGGTCTTGCGCAGCCATGCCATTCTGCCGAAGTATATCTGCGTGAGGCGGTCGGCAAGCTGTTAAAGTGCAGCTCCACCTAAAAGGGAAGATCTGCTTGTCTGCCTCCTCCAACCATCGCCACATTTGACACCTTTTGGGCAAGAAGGTACTTGGATTTGATAGGTACCCACTTCTGGTTAAATTCACTATGGTGATCTGAGCCGGAAGTTTGGGCTTCCTCCACAGCCGGCCGATTCACAAAGTGCAGCCGGAAACAGGTGTGATGGCTTTACTGCCAGTTTTTCTTAGTCAAGATGGCAGCAGCATCTGGTAGCTGATTGGACAGGTAAGTGCCCTAATATTAAAAGTCAGCAGCTCCAGTATTTGTAGTTGCTGGCTTAGCTTTAAGAAGGGCTCCAGAGAAAAGATAAGTGGGTGCCAAACCTATTTTCTGTCTAAACCAGGGTTCCTCCAGAGGTTGGAAGGGGGGATTCTTTGAGCAATAAGCAATTCCTGCCTCTCAGATAGGTAACCACTGACTCCAATGATCTTTTTAGCGATCTGTAAGGTAATCTTCCCAATGACCACAAGTGTAAGGAGCTTTCTTCCCACTGATAATCACACTAATGCATCATGAGTTGTAGATATGGTTCATTTTTAGTAGGAGATCCCTGATGTTTTTTGGCTAAATTTAGACGTGTAATAATTTCCCAAACGGTACAAAGAGGGAGCTGGAGGCTGTAATTGCACTTGCAATCCACAGATTGCAATGATTTGCAGGCACAAAAAAGTGTTTTTTTTTTTTTTTTTTTTTTTTTTAATATATAGGTGAACTTGGCCTTTAAGCACTCTATCACATATACAGGTATAAGCGCTTGTGGTGCTAGGGAAGACTATGGGCTCAATTCATGAATAGATAAATACTGCATGAATTTTTGTATTTAGGTTACTCATGCGGTATTTATCTCAGGAACAGGCAAGTCACAAAAAAGTGTGTAAACACCACATGCCCTAATTTTTTTATGATAATCCCCTGGCTGACCGCTGAATGAGCAGTGCAGGGATGAGTCACTGGTTGTTAGGATGCCAATGGGTCCCGGCGCTTAATTTATACATTTATTAAATAGTAAGTGGCTGGAACAGCGGTCGCCAAACCAGTGGTCCATGAGAGAGAATTTTGGTGGCCCTCAGAGGTTCTACCGCAAATCAACATTATGGTGGATGTGTACCGCCCAATGTTTCCAGTGTTCTCAATGTGCAGAGACACCGGATGTCTCCTCTGTAGTTCTGGCTTCTGTGAACTCAGAGGGAGGTGCTGGGAGTAGTGCAGAGAATAGGGGTTAAGGAAGGTGGTGCCTTCCAATGACAGACTGTTGAAGGGAGCACGGAGTTCAAGCACATGGCTGGATAAGGAGGTGAGGAGATCCAATGATGAGTCTGTGTGGCAGGCAGCAGTGTGATTTGGTGGGAGGGGGACAGAAAGCTGGCTCATTGTGTATAGAAGGCAGTGTGATCCAGGAGGACAGGGGCAGAGAGCCAGAGCATTGTGTGTAATGGGCATGTAAAATTCATGGTAGTGGTTCGTGAGGTCTGAAAGGTTGGCGACCACTGGGCTAGACCATGAGTTATTTAACCACTTGCCGACCGTCTCACGCAGATATACTGCGGCATAATCCAATCGGACCCCCCCCCCCCCCGGTGCCCGAGATGGTCGGCTTCTGTCCCGGAGCGATCAGAGGTAAGGGGAAGGCCATCCAGTCGTGGCCACCCCCTTGCGATCGCTCCCAGCCAATGAGATTCTTCCTCTGCTGCTGTATAGTAAACAGCGGCAGAGGAAGTGATGTCACACGCCAGGCACACTTTACACCCCCTGATCACCCCCTAATCACCCCCCCACCCCCGTCACAGTGACACCAGGCAGTTTTTTTTTTCCGATTACTGCATTGGTGTAAGTTTGTGACAGTGTGGTAGGGCAGTTAGTGTTAGCCCCCTTTAGGTCTAGGATACCCCCCTAACCCCTCCTAGTAAAGTTTTAACCCCTTGGTCACCCCCCGTCGCCAGTGTCACTAAGCAATCGTTTTTCTGATTGCTGTATTAGTGTCACTGGTGATGCTAGTTAGGGAGGTAAATATCCAATCAGATCTATACTAGCGTCCCCAGCAGTTTAGGGTTCCCAAAAACGCAGTGTTAGCGAGGTCAGCCGAGATACCTGCTAGGACCTGCGTTTTGCCCGGCCCAGCCCACCCAAGTGCAGTATCGATCGATCACTGTCACTTACAAAACACTAAAAGCATAACTGCAGCGTCCGCAGAGTCAGGCCTGATCCCTGCGATCGCTAACAGTTTTTTTTGGTAGCGTTTTGGTGAACTGGCAAGCACCAGCGGCCTAGTACACCCCGGTCATAGTCAAACCAGCACTGCAGTAACACTTGGTGACGTGGCGAGTCCCATAAGTGCAGTTCAAGCTGGTGAGGTGGTAAGCACAAGTAGTGTCCCGCTGCCACCAAGAAGAAGACAAACACAGGCCCGTCGTGCCCATAATGCCCTTCCTGCTGCATTCGCCAATCCTAATTGGGAACCCATCGCTTCTGCAGCACCCGTACTTCCCCATTCACATCCCCAACCAAATGCAGTCGGCTGCATGAGAGGCATTTTCTATGTCTTCCCGAGTACCCCTACCCAACGAACCCCCCCAAAAAAGATGTCGTGTCTGCAGCAAGCGCGGATATAGGCGTGACACCCGCTATTATTGTCCCTCCTGTCCTGACAATATTGGTCTTTGCATTGGTGAATGTTTTGAACGCTACCATTCACTAGTTGAGTATTAGCGTAGGGTACAGCATTGCACAGACTAGACACACTTTCACAGGGTCTCCCAAGATGCCATCGCATTTTGAGAGACCCGAACCTGGAACCGGTTACAGTTATAAAAATTACAGTTACAAAAAATAGTGTAAAAAAAACAAAAAACAAAAATGTATTCTATTCTGCAATGTTTTATTGTTATTATGTTTTATCACGTTTGCTTTTCAGGTATGCAATTTTTTATACTTTACTGTTTACTGTGTTTTATTGTTAACCATTTTTTTGTCTTCAGGTACGCCATTCAGCTGCAGCACGGATTTATTTATCTTGACAGCAACAGCGTTTTCTCCCACGATATATAAAGCTGTGACTCCAGCGGAGGTGATATATACCGAAGCATGTGGGCAGCAGGGGCGGAGGAGTGATTTGCTCCTAACTTTTGGGGCAGATGCACCCATGCTTCGGCATATATAAATGGTGCATGTATGCCCATCATTAGAAGTGGGTGGATGAAGGGAGTTATTCTAATGGTGGGCATACCCACCGATCAATCTCTTTTTTTCGTTCAGACCACAGGCTGCATGAAAAAAAAAGATTACAATATATGCCCAACAAGGACCAGCAACGTACTGGTATGTTGCTGGACTTTGAGTGGTTAAACCAGAATGATGCCTGCAGGTTTAGGTATCATCTTGGTATCATTCTTTTCAGCCAGCGGTCGGCTTTCATGTAAAAGCAATCCCATATGGCTAATTAGTCTCTAGACTGCTTTTACAAACAGTGGGAGGGAATGCCCCCCCACCGTCTTCCATGTTTTTCTCTGGCTCTCCTGTCCCAACAGGGAGCCTGAGAATGCAGCCGGTGATTCAGCCAGCTGACCATAGAGCTGATCAGAGACCAGAATGGCTCCAAACATCTCTATGGCCTAAGAAACCGGAAGCTACGAGCATTTCATGACTTAGATTTCGCCGGATGTAAACAGCGCCACTGGGAAATTGGGAAAGCATTTTATCACACCGATCTTGGTGTGGCCAGATGCTTTGAGGGCAGAGGAGAGATCTAGGGTCTAATAGACCCCAATTTTTTTTAAAAAAGAGTACCTGTCACTACCTATTGCTATCATAGGGGATATTTACATTCCCTGAGATAACAATAAAAATGATTAAAAAAAAAATGAAAGGAAAAGTTTAAAAATAAGATAAAAAAGCAAAAAAAAAGCACCCCTGTCCCCCCCTGCTCTCGTGCAAAGGCGAACGCAAGCCTCGATCTGACGTCAAATGTAAACAGCAATTGCACCACGCATGTGAGCTATCACCGCGAAGGTCAGATCGAGGGCAGTAATTTTAGAAGTAGACCTCCTCTGTAAATCTAAAGTGGTAACCTGTAAAGGCTTTTAAAGTCTTTTAAAAATGTTAGTTTGTCGCCACTGCACGTTTGTGCACAATTTTAAAGCATGTCATGTTTGGTATCCATGTACTCGGCCTAAGATCATCTTTTTTATTTCATCAAACATTTGGGCAATATAGTGTGTTTTAGTGCATTAAAATTTTAAAAAATGCGTTTGAAAAATCGCTGCGCAAATACTGTGTGAAAAAAAGAAATTAAATGCCCACCATTTTAATCTGTAGGGCATTTGCTTTAAAAAAATATATAATCTTTGGGGGTTCAAAGTAATTTTCTTGCAAAAAAAATCATTTTTTCATGTAAACAAAAAGTGTCAGCAAGGGCTTTGTCTTCAAGTGGTTAGAAGAGTGGGTGATGTGTGACATAAGCTTCTAAATGTTGTGCATAAAATGTTCAAACCCCCCCCCCCCCCAAATGACCCCATTTTGGAAAGTAGACACCCCAAGCTATTTGCTGAGAGGCATGTCGAGTCCATGGAATATTTTATATTGTGACACAAGTTGCGGGAAAGAGACAATTTTTTTTTTTTTTTTTTTTTGCACAAAGTTGTCACTAAATGATATATTGCTCAAACGTGCCATGGGAATATGTGAAATTACACCCCAAAATACATTCTGTTGCTTCTCCTGAGTATGGGGATACCACACGTGTGAGACTTTGGGAGCCTAGCCGTGTATGGGACCCCGAAAACCAAGCACCGCCTTCAGGCTTTCTAAGGGCGTAAATTTTTTTTTATTTCACTCTTCACTGCCTATCACAGTTTCGGAGGCCATGGAATGCACAGGTGGCACAACCCCCCCCCCCCCCCAAATGACCCTATTTTGGAAAGTAGACACCCCAAGCTAGTTGCTGAGAGGTATAGTGAGTATTTTGCAGACCTCACTTCTTGTCACAAAGTTTTGAAAATTGAAAAAAGAAAAAAAAAAATGTTTTTTCTTGTCTTTCTTCATTTTCAAAAACAAATGAGAGCTGCAAAATACTCACCATGCCTCTCAGCAAATAGCTTAGGGGGTCTACCTTCCAAAATGGAATCATTTGGGGGGGTTTGTGCCATCTTGGCATTTTATGGCCTTCGAAACTGTGATAGGTAGTGAGGAGTGAATCAAAAATTTACGCCCTTAGAAATCCTGAAGGCGGTGATTGGTTTTCGGGGCCCCGTACGCAGCTAGGCTCCCAAAAAGTCCCACACATGTGGTATCCCCGTACTCAGGAGAAGCAGCTAAATGTATTTTGGGTTGCAATTCCACATATGCCCATGGCCTGTGTGAGCAATATATCATTTAGTGACAACTTTGTGCAACAACAAAAAAAAAAGTCACTTTTCCGCAACTTGTGTCAAAATATAAAATATTCCATGGACTCAACATGCCTCTCAGCAAATAGCTTGGGGTGTCTACTTTCCAAAATGGGGTCATTTGGGGGGGGGGGGGGTTGTGCCATCTGGGCATTTTATGGCCTTCAAAACTGTGGTAGGTAGTGAGGAGTGAAATCAAATATTTACGCCCTTAGAAATCCTGAAGGCGGTGATTGGTTTTCGGGGCCCCTACGCGGCTAGGCTCCCAAAAAGTCCCACACATGTGGTATCCCCATACTCAGCAGAAGCAGTTAAATGTATTTTGGGGTGCAATTCCACATATGCCCATGGCCTGTGTGAGCAATATATCATTTAGTGACAACTTTTTGTAATTTTTTTTTTTTTGTCATTATTCAATCACTTGGGACAAAAAAAATTAATATTCAATGGGCTCAGCATGCCTCTCAGCAATTTCCTGTGTCTACTTTCCAAAATGGGGTCATTTGGTGGGGTTTTGTACTGCCCTCCATTTTAGCACCTCAAGAAATGACATAGGCAGTCATAAATTAAAGGCTGTGTAAATTCCAGAAAATGTACCCTAGTTTGTAGACGCTATAACTTTTGCGCAAACCAATAAATATACGCTTATTGGCATTTTTTTTACCAAAGACATGTGGCCGAATACATTTTGGCCTAAATGTATGACTAAAATTGAGTTTATTGGATTTTTTTTAATAACAAAAAGTAGAAAATATCATTTTTTTTCAAAATTTTAGGTCTTTTTCCGTTTATAGCACAAAAAATAAGAACCGCAGAGGTGATCAACTACCATCAAAAGAAAGCTCTATTTGTGGGAAGAAAAGGACACAAATTTTGTTTGGGTACAACATTGCATGACCGCGCAATTAGCAATTAAAGTGACGCAGTGCCAAATTGTAAAAAGTGCTCTGGTCAGGAAGGGGCTAAATCCTTCCGGGACTGAAGTGGTTAAGGAACGTATTTTTCCTGTTAGCAAATTGACTTATCTGTGGTGTTTACCATGTGGTTCTTATTTTTTTCAATAATCATTGCATAAACTGATAATGAATTGACATTTGAACTATCACATGCGTTATTTGGATTTAATGAGTCGTGTGATCCAAATATGGCATGTGATGTTGCACATATTGGGCTCAATTCACAAAGCAATAACTCAAAACAATGGACAGTTCTCATCTGACTACATATGTTGCAGCAACATGCTTTGCCCCAAAATAGCACTCTGGCCGAACAGTCAGGGTTCTGTAGATAACAGTAGATACTCCAAATTCTTCAACAGAGTTATAGCCTTGCGGCTTTATAGCCTGTTTCCCTACTGCTCATGTGCGAGTCGCGCTGTGCATTCTGATTGGTCCCTGCTGTCTTCTGGGACCTGTGTGTCTCCCAAAAGACAGCGGGGGGGGGGGCGGAGGAGGGGCCAGACATGGCGTAGATTGCTGCGGATACTGCGGCGATCTTTCGCCAGAAGTGGGAGCAAATACCTGTATTAGACAGTTATCTGCTTCCTCTTCCCCCCTGAAAGGTGCCAAATGTGACATCGGAGGGGGGGGGGGGGACCGGATAAGCAGAAGTTCCATTTCTGGGTGGAACTCCGCTTTAACATCCCCCTCCCATCCCCCTCCCATCCCCCTCCCATCACCTGTGTGTTTAGCAGCAGGGCTCTAAGATCTTAAGCCCATTTTATACTGGTTTGCACATTCCTGGGATAATGACCCCAGAATCAGCAACTCATCAAGCTTGCTTCATACACTACTGTATCCACATACAAGTTCAAATATGTGCTACAAATAATAAATACAATGTTGCAAAATCCACTTTCTTTCTGTGTAACTGTGTTTCATTTACATCACATGTCTTTAGAAATGGATCCACCAACTTAAAGCGGAGTTCCACCCAAAAGTGAAACTTCCGCTTTAAGGAATCCTGACCCCCTGACGTGCCACATTTGGCATGTCATTTTTTTTTTTTTTTTGGGGGGGAGGAGCGGGTACCTAGTTTTCACATGTACCCAGCTCCTATTTCCACTCCGTGCTGCCTAGGCAACGCCTCTCTCCCTCCCTCCCAGCAGGTCCCAGAAGATTGCCCGGAGGCGCAGTGCGCACCCGGATGTGGAGCCGCAAACTGTCACAGCCGGGTGCCCACATTAGTGATGCTTGCGCTGCGGAGAGGGAGAGGAGCGAGGGTTCAGGCGGCCGTATCACTGAACAGGTAAGTGTGTGTTTATTTAGGCTCCATTCACACCTTGACGTTTCCGTTTTGCGGGCCGAATCGCTGCGATTCTGCCCGCAATTCGGAAACGTTGCAAATCGTTAGACGCCCTTGCGATCCCCACTATTTTGAATGGCACCCAAATGTGGCGTGATTTTGCTGCGATTGTCACCCGATGAATCGCGGTAAAATCACGGTAATACGCACAAACAATCGCAGGATGCCTGATGCGTCCCGCGAGTCTGTTTGCATGTTTTTACCGTGATACATTGGGCAACAATAGTGGCAAAATCACAACGCGATTTGGGTACCATTCAAAATAGCGGGGATCGCAAAGGGCGTCCCGCGATTTGTGGAGTTTTCGAATTGCGGGCAGAATCGCGGGGATTCCGCCCGCACAACGGAACGCCAAGATGTGAATGGAGCCTGAACGTCAGCAGCTACGCTTTTTGTAGCTGCTGACTTTTAATAAACACTAAAACAGGTGAAACTCCGCTTTTAAGGCTCCATGCGCACTAGCGGTTTTTTTAAGCTCCTAGAAGCTGTTATTAGCATTTTTTGTCCGCTCCTAGTAGCTATATAGTGTTATCCTATGTGTCCATGCATACTACTTTAGGCTATTAGCATTTTTTGAGCTTCAGCGTCTAGGAGAAGAAAAAAAAAATTTTGTAGTGTTTCCTGGAGAGTTTTTTCAGCAGAAACGCTACTAATAGCTCTTTTTTTTTTTTTGCTTTATTTACTTAGGTTTCATGTACACGGGATGTTTAAAAACCTCTCCTGAACGCTGGAACTTGACAGCTAGTGCCGCATTTATGTTTAGAAGCATTTTTTATATTGTAAATGGTTAGAAATGTATCTCCATTGAAAACCGCTATAAACGGAATGCAGCTAAACGTTTAGGCACATTTGCACACTGTTACAAGCATTTGGCGTTTCAAATGCCAATAAACTTCCACCCTGAATGCAATTTTTTGCTTTAAAAAAAATGCCACTAAACTCAACTGCCTCTAAACAACTATAAACGACTGAGTGTACATGGACAGATAAGATAACATAGAGGAGAGTTCAGGGGCTGCTGAAGAAAAACGCCCAACTTCTCCTAAACGTTTGTATATCAGCAGCAGTGTACATGAGGCCTTACTGCAAAAACGCCAATAAAATGCCAATGCTCCTAAAATGCTACTACTAAAAGCTATTACCAGCGTTTTTTTTTATCCAGTGATTTTTCCAGTGTTTTTTTAGCTTAATACCCAGCTATTCCAACTCCATCCTACATAAATTCTCTTAATGTGGGAAGGATATAAACACAAAAAAAAACCCATTCCGATAGTGTAATATTGCTTAAAAAAGGTTAAAAAGTTAATAAAAGACATGTAACATCTCTTGAAAAGAGAGAGCAGAGTGGAAGTTTGGCCGCCCCACCCCACAACCTCCTGGGCCACATCCCAGGGGACTGGGGAACCATTCAGAAAAGAACAGCGCATCCTGTGCATGCGCAGTGGGAAGCTGGCTGTGAAACACCAGAAAGTCACAGCCAGCTTCCCACAAGCCAGATGGTGGCACCAGGGCCCCGAAGAACCAGCCTGGGTGAGGACAGCGCTGGATCCCTGGACTAGTAAATGTCTGTTTATTAAAAGTCACAGACACAGTATTTGTAGCTGACTTCTTTTTTTCCCGCAATGACTGGAGATCCTCTTTAGGTGCAGTGAGCACTATGATAAAAAACATGCAAGTATGAAAAGACTGACATCGCACAGGATCCCAGCAAAACACAAAAGCCTTGGCTGCCTTAAGAACCATTAATGGTAAATCCCGGGCTTGTCCTTACACTCTGTGAACCACGTACTGTGAATCAGTGCAATGACATCATCTGCTTAAAATCCCCCTAACCGGTGCTATGACATCATCTGCTTAAAGTCCCACTCCGGGATTGCTTTTGACAATCAGCTCACAGAAGACCCGAAGCTATTTAATATTAGATTCGGATAGAGCAGAGAGGGATTAGAACTCCTGTTTTATTACTGTCTGTGCCCCATTAAGAAGATTCACCCTCTATTTGTCCTGATTATCATTATCATTGAAAGTAAAAGAAAATCCCAAATTTTGGCTTGTCCCCAGAACAGTAATAGAAGGGAAATCTTCCAATGGGGACACTAGTTCATATGACCCTTTCACGCCTAAGCCTATTTCTGACATTTGTTGCTTACAAGTTAAAATCAGTATTTTTTTGCTAGAAAATTACTTAGAACCCCCAAACAGTATACATATTTTTTTTTAACAGAGACCCTAGAGAATAGAATTGTGATCTTTGCAATATTTTATGTCACACGGTATTTGCGCAGCGGTCTTTCAAACGCATTTTTTTTGGGAAAAAAGACAATTTCACTTCTTTTTGTATAATGTGAAAGATGATGTTACGCGTTTGATGATGATACCTAACATGTTATGTTTTTAAATTGCGCACACTCGTGGACTGGCGACAAACTACGGTACCTAAAAAAATCTCCATAGTCAACGCTTTTTAAAAATGTAACAGTTACCAGTTAGAGTTACAGAGGAGGTCTTTTGCTAGAATTATTGCTCTCACTCTGATGATCGCGGTGATACCTCATGTGTGATTTGAACACCGTTTAATTTGCGGGCGCGACTTACGTATGCGTTTTCTTTGTTGCGCAAGCACATGAGAACGGGGGGCGCTTTGAAAAAAAAATTTTTTTTCCTATTTATTTTTTACATTGTCCCTTTAAAAAAAAAAAATCTGATCACTTTTATTGCTGTTACAAGGAATGTAAACATCTCTTGTGACAGTAATAGGCAGGGACAGGTTCTCTTTTTGGAGAGATAGGGGGTCTAAAAGATCAAAAATCCCTCCTTTGCACTTAAAAGTATTCAGATCGCCAACATTTTTAAATCGGCGGCATTGGCAGCTGGGTAAACCAGAAGCGACATAGTGACATCCCTTCCGGGATTTTACATCGGAGACACAATCAGATCTGAATCCGGCTTTGTTCGGGTCTCAGCCTTGCCGGCGGACGTGCCGGCTGGTGGCTCAGGTCTCCCAGTAGGATGGGAGGCCCGGGAGGAGCAGCGGAAGGTGGTGGTGGTGGGGAGGGGGGGGGGGGTGCATGCGCGCATCGGTTGTTATCACTAAAGAGCCAACCACCTGCTCTAAAAAACAGAAGCAGAGTGATGCCTGCAGCTGCAGGCATCAACCCGGTATAACCCTTTCAAGCCATGAACGCAAATTTGTGTACGGTTGGCGTGAAGGGGTGAATTTGCAGGGATTCCTCTCACTTCCTGTTCGGTTATGGGACAGGAAGCGAAGGGAAATCTCTACAATGGGACAGAGATGATGAAAAAAAAAATCTGACAGGGTTTATAACTCTCCCTTGCTCTATCCAAAATGAAAAAAAAAGTTTTTGCCCATTGTTCTACCTTAACCCCCACAGCACTGGAAGTTCAGGGACAGGAAGTCAGGGAATTCCAGCAGTGAAGATTTGTATAGGATCCAGCTGCTTATGCATACCTCCAAACTTTCCAAGATGGGAATGAGGGACACCTATTAGCAAAAGTATGTAGGCATAGGACACCCCCCCTGCCGCTCCCCCTTAAAGGTGAATTGTGCAAAAAAAAAAATTGTATAAATCTACAAGTACTTTTTATTACTATTCCTTTATACTGGCTTTTGGAATTTACAAATACAGCAATTTAAAAATTGAATGAAAGGTTTAGCACTGGGAAACACTTTTTGATCGATAAGTAGTGCATTTTATGTACAACTATATAGATCAGACCAAAAAAAGGGACAAATGAGGAGGACAGAGGGACAACTGTCTGTTCCAAATCAGACAGTTGGGAGCTATGCTAACGTGACCTGAGCTATACTTCATTATAGGTACGTTAGCTCACCAAGTCTATGGAGAATTTTTTAATGGCTAAACACCAGATTTAAATACCACCAAAAGAAAGCTCTAGCCTCAAAAATATTAACTTAATTTGGGTTCAATGTTGATGACAGAGTAGTTGTCACACAATTGTCTTTTTTTTGTCAAAATTTATAGAGTTTAGGAACACGGTAATTATTGTGTGGGTCATACTGGGTGGTCTATCGTTGATCTATTTGGTGGTTACACTGGGACATTGCAAATCTTGTACATAAAATGCAGGAGCGTCGGGAGGGGGTGGCTAGGGGGGGCTGAAGCCCCGAATTGGTCCCCGAAATGCCCCGAGTGTCAAGAAGGCACCGTTCAATTGTTAGCCCCGAGCGCCGCCGGCCGCTGACGAGCGGGGACCGATCTGATCCGCCGAGTGTGGCCGAATGACATAGCAGGTCCCGCCTTCTGGAGTTATGATGGACGTCCCACTGGTCCAATGCTGGGACTGCGGGACGTGTGACGTCCATCATAGGCGGTGCAGGCTCCAGAAGGCGGGAATTACAATGCCGCCGTACCACATCACTGAGATCCCCACTCGGCGCTCAGATAGATCAGGGCAGCGGAGGAGCGATCTGGTGAGATGTGCCAGTGACTGCACCGATGATTGTAGAGGAGGGGATGAGGATAACCTGAAGAGGAGCCCGGTGCTGGGGTGTGTTGGTGACCTGAGCTGTGCTGGGGGCGGACGGCAGAGTGAAGAGCTCCGGATCTCGGTGTGTCTGATCATGGGCACCGGAGTGTGCAGCAGGAGGCAGATTCTTCTCCATACCGCCTTGTGCCTGCTGGCCGTGCTGGGACTGGGCGGCGGGCTCTACTTTGTATAACTACGTGCAGGATAAAGCCCGGAGCTCCAAGGTCCAGGCGATGAAATTCAAGCCTCTTCTCTGGCTGCCTGCTGTGCCACATGATGCGTGGGCTGCACACCGCACACTACGGCTGAACTGAACTGCAGGACACCTGGACACATGAAGTCTGTCTCCTGTTCAGGTGAGGTCAGTGTATGTATGTCAGGGTATATTAGGTAGGTCAGTGTATGTATGTCAGGTCAGTGTATGTTAGGTAGGTGTATGTATGTCAGGTCAGTGTATGTTAGGTAGGTAGGTGTATGTTAGGTAGGTGTATGTATGGTAGGTAGGTGTATGTATGTCAGGCCAGTGTATGTCAGGTAGGTGTATGTATGTCAGGTCAGTGTATGTTAGGTAGGTAGGTGTATGTTAGGTAGGTGTATGTATGTCAGGTCAGTGTATGTTAGGTAGGTGTATGTATGTCATGTCAGGTCAGTCTATGTTAGGTAGGTGTATGTATGTCATGTCAGGTCAGTGTATGTTAGGTAGGTGTATGTATGTCAGGTAGGTGTATGTTAGGTAGGTGTATGTATGTCAGGTCAGTGTGTCAGGTAGCTGAGATTAGTGGTCAAAATTGATGGGCACTGCTAAGCCCCAGGCAGCAACCAGCAAGTAAGCTTACCCCCCCCCCCCCGCCACACAACCCCAGCAATCAGCCAAAAAACCCCGTGCCATGACCACTCTCGACCCCCCCCCCCCCCCCCATCGGTGCCAGCATCGGACTTCGGGCTGAAGCCCCTGCACCTAGCAACGTCCCTGATAAAACGGTGACCGTACGTGTGATAAAACTGAACGATCGATGTCCTATTCGACAAGAACTATTGAATTGAAGGTCGATTGAGTGAGACAAAAGGAACATGGCCAAGCTATAAGCAACATGTTATGATGGTTTCTATTGACCCAAGTTGATTGGTTGTGGCCAGGGGCAGACTGACCATTTAGGCACTGCCCGAGGTCACTAAGGGGCCCCATCAGGGTTGCCAGCCTCAGTAAAGACAGGGACAGTTTGTAAAAATCTGTGTTTTTTTACATCTGTCCCTGAAATGTCCCTTACCAACTTGCTTTTGTTGTAAAAATCCGGAGGCTATAGCTGCTCTGCCTCTTCACTACCTCCTCAGCCTACAGGAACACACTGTACACGCCCCCTTCTCCAGCGTGGCTTATTTGACATAAGAGCAGGGGATGCTGAATGCTGGAAGACAGTAGAGGGAGGAGTGTACAGCCTGCAGGGTGGGAGGGACTGCTGCCTGATTGAAAAAACTAAGCTGGCTAATTTGAACTAAGTGCTAGTTCACACCAGATGCAGTCCCGTGCGCTTTTTTTCTGCACTAAAAATGCATGCACAGTGTTTTCTATGTATTCCAATAGCTCTAGTTCACACCAGTGCAGTCAGTTTCCGGTGAAAAAAAATAAAGTAGAGCGCGCTGCATTTTTCTGCACAGAACTGTACTGGAACCTAGCAAATTGTATCAAAAACGCACTGAACTGTGTGTGTTTGTGTATAGTGTGTATTAGAGGTCGACCGATATATCGGCCAGCCGATATTTGGCGTTTTTTAATTAATCGGCATCGGCCGATTGTGCTGATATAAAAGGCCGATTAGAACTTCAGCGCGACTTGCAAATGACTTCTGTAATAGAAGTCAATGCAAGTTGCCTGAAGTCTTCGGTGGAGCGACTTCTCTCCTCTCTGGGCAGCCTGCCAAGTCTGATAAAGGAAACTAAAACAATACAATGCTTCCACTTGTCAATGAACTGAACTCCCTGTGGAGGAGTTCTCAGTTTAACCATTTAAAGACTAAATCTTTTCTGACATTTGTTGCTTACAAGTAAAAATCCTGTATTTTCTGCTAGAAAATCACTTAGAACCCCCAAAAATTATATATATATATTTTTTTTTACCAGAGACTCTAGGGAATAAAATAGCGGTTGCTGCAATATTTTATGTCACACAGTATTTGCGTAGCGGTCTTTCAAACGCATTTTTTGGGGGGAAAAAATACACTAATGAATTTAAAAAAAAACTTAGGCAGTAAAGTTAGCCCATTTTTTTTTCGTCCAAAAGTTTTGATTACCTGTTTAAATGTAAGAAATTTTCTGTATCACTTATTACTTAAGGCTGCCTTCACACTGGAGCGGGCATGCGTTTACGGTAAAACGCTGCTAGTTTTAGCGGCGCTTTACCACCATTTTAGCGGCGCTATTCGGCTGCTAGCAGGGCGCTTATAACCCAGCTAGCGCCCGAGGATGGGGTTGAATGCGCCCGTGAAGCGCCGTTGCCGAATCACTTTGCAGGCGCTTCGGCAGCGGTGCGCATTCATTTCAATGGGCAGGAGTCGTGGAGTAGCGGTATACACCGCTCCAAAGATGCTGCTTGCAGGACTTTTTTAACATCCTGCCAGCGCATCGCCTCAGTGTGAAAACACCTGGGCCGAGAAAGGGTTAAAACCGCCCACAATGCGCCGCAATAGTGGCGTTTTGCCGGCGGTATCCCAGCGCTGCCCCATTGATTTAAATGGGGAACAGCGGTGGAGGAGCGGTAAACACACCGCTCCAGAGAAGCTGCTGGCAGGACTTTTTTTCCCGTCCTGCCAGCGCAGCGCTCCGGTGTGAAAACCCTCGGGCCTTCACACTGGAGACAATGCTGCAGCTGTTTGAGGGCGGATTGCAGGCACTATTTTTAACGCTATAGCGCCTGCAAAACGCCCTCGGTGTGAAAGGGGTCTAACTGTTAGATTTTATGAGATGAAGGAAAAAAAAAAATCGGCATCATATATCGGCCGCCGCGATTTCTAAATATTGGCATCGGCCAGAGAAAAACCCATATGGGTCGACCTCTAGTGTGTATGTCTGTGTATGTACACTGTGTATATGTCTGTGTAGACTGTTTGATCCATGTGTGCCCACTGCCGCTCAACAGAAGTCGATCTAACAATCGACTTCTGTTGAACAGACATGTTGGATTCTGTTCAATCCTCCTTTAAGCCTCTCCCACTGGCCATGCCCATTGTTCACCATGGTGCACTATGCGTGCCGCAGGCCAGCATCTCCCTGGTGGAGGTCCCAGTGAATTATTTTGCCCAGGGGCCCATGATCCTGTGGGACACTACCCATGAGGGGCTTCTGGTGCCTTTACTGGGTTGCCCGTTTTAAGTCCACTGCCACTCTGCATGGGTATGCCCCACATTAATGTTGCATCAAAATGATGGCTGCCACGCGGCACCTGGGGGCCCCATAATCTCCTATTGCCCAGGCCCCCGTGAGTTGGTTGTGAATCACTTACGATCAATCTACACATTAATAGAGGACTTTTCCTTTATTAATAAACATGTCCCACTGGGCGCGAACAAACAAAATAGATTTTTTTTTTTTATGCCACAACCGATCAACTTGGGTTGCCTGTGACCACCACTGTCACTGATTGCTCGGCCATCCCATTTATGTCTTGCTCAGTTGATGTCCGATTTGTTTGCTATGTTGAAAAGGACATCGATCCCTCATAGTATGGGGCGCCATACACACAGACTGGGGCAATTTCCACAACTGGAGTCACGTCCAATCAGGAGTTTAGATTCTGCTTTCCGGAAGAACAGCAGATGCGGTTTGCACGCTACACACCGCACATGTATCTCCACCAATCCGAGCCAGGCACACAGCCCTCTGATCACATGACAAGAACGTTGGCCAATCAGCGATGTGTACGCCCCGCTGACGGGACATGCGAGCTGTGAGGCGGCGGGGAATACGAGCTCCATAGTCGGTGAGGAGACGGGGGTCGCTCGGTGAGTTTCTCCATCTTCGCTCAGTTATCTGCGGCCATTAGATAGAAGCATGCGCAGTGCTTTACGGCAGAGGCCTCGGAGCGATGTACGTGAGCGCGGTGCTTGTTGGGAGAGGAGTACGTCGTGACGTCAAATAGAGGCAAATGGGAATGGTTGATATTCAGTGTGTGTACAATGGGAGAGCTGACTACTATTACCCCGGGGACAGGCTGTGTATACGTACCTCCTCCTATCCTTGTAAAGTACTAGGGGGGGCAGATAGAAAAGACACACAGTCATTCCACTCTATAATCAGCCATTACATTTATCATGTGGAATATTGGTGTGATTTGTGTATTCCAGATCTGTGCAGTAATCCAATGTGAAGCTTGGCTATACAGACCGCTCACTGCTGCTCTCTCCTTGTGCAGGGTGACTGGTCTTGGCTCCGCCCCCTCCTGTAGTTTCTGCGTGCAGCCTGTAGTGGGTGGAGTCTGCTCAGCCCCTCCCACAGCTCTCTACACAGGCTATATACAGCATAGTGATATCATTACTGTTTTTACTAGGTAATACTTGGGTGAGCAAAAGTATTTGGTGTACACAAAGTGAATCTATATCTCTTGTGGCTGTTAAAGTGGAGTTCCACCCAAAAAAAAAAATTTTTTTCATTAATGTGCATGAAATAAAAAAACATTTGGAGAAAATCTCTTAATGCCTGTTGGTAGGGGGTCCCTCATAATCTGCCTCCTTACTCACATCGGCTCCTTACGTCACTTCCCTCGGAGCCGCAAGGGAGATCAGCTCTGCCCCCTCCCTCTAGGCAATCATCTAGGACACGTCACAGGTCCCAGATGATTGCGCAGCCAGTCACGGCGCGCATGCGCAGTGGGTGCCCGGCTGTGAAGCCACAGCCAGGCGCCCACAGTTACAATGCCGGCACCGCCGAGCGAAGGGGGAGACAAGCGGGGCTTCGATCCCCCGCATCGCTGGACCCTGGGACAGGTAAGTGTCCGATTATTAAAAGTCAGCAGCTGCAGTATTTTTTTTTATTTTAAGCGGAATTCCGTGGTTTTATACCCCTGTAGGTGATTTTTACCTACAGGTAAGCGTACAATAAAGCTTACCTGTAGGTAAAATTAATATCTCCTAAACTTGTATGGTTTAGGAGATATTCGCCTTCCGTGCTGACGTCAGCGGCGCATGCGTTCTGAAGGTCCGGTAGACGCTGATGGGAAATCAGAGCTCCTTGCCGGAAAGAGGACTGCCGCGTGGGAGTGACGTCATCACAGCTCCAGCCACTCACAGCGCCAGAGCCGCGAACCCATAAGAATCGCCGAGGCAACATTGCAGTTACCCTCAGTGGTAACCGGGAGGTGATGCCGACGCTTCATTCTAAGGTAAGTATTTCATAATGTAAAAGAAAAAACAATGCAGGATTGATATATATATATATATATATATATATATATATATATATATATATATATATATATATATATATATATATATATATATATATATATATATTTTTTTTTTTTTTTTAATTAGTTGATTTTACTTCTAACTAATCAAGGCAACCAGATATAAATTCATAGCATAGAAGTAAAATCCACAAATTTTTTACCTCCTATGTGTCCTCATACTTCAGACATCCAAACCGACCAAAGTCTATCAAATTTCTTTGGACAAACCCAAAGCAATGTAGGTCTTGAATTATATAAATGATGTCATACATCCCAGAAGTCTTCATGAGAAGAGGAGGGGTTTTCTCAGCTAAGTACACCCTCATGCCCGAGCTAAGGACAGATGGATTCCAGGAAGTAAATGCTACATGACTCATCTGCCCTTACTCAGGATGACCACAACCAGAAATTCTAAAGGGGGAGGGGGGGGGGGGAATTCAAAGTACTTTCTTAGCAAACAAAAGCATTGAGGCATGAATGGATGAATTAACCTCCCTGGCGGTTTTCCCGAGTGTGGCTCGGGGTTAAAATTCAGGACCATTAGCGGTAACCCCGAGCCACACTCGGGATCGCATTGCAGGATCCTGGGGCGGCGTTACTTACCTTGTCCCCGGGATCCTGCGATGTCCCCCGCAGTGTCTGAGGGCTCCGTCCTCCTCCGAAGCCTCTCTGTGCCAGGCTCCGTTCCCTGCGAGCGGCGCGACGCACGGGGGCGGAGCCTGGCGGCAAATTCAAAAAACTGTCAAAATCATAACACATACAGTACTGTAATCTTACAGATTACAGTACTGTATGAAATGATTTCACATCCCTTTTGTCCCCAGTGCTTTGGCCCATGCCCTGCATGCAGTTTTACATGATATACACTGTTCTTTCTGCCTGGAAACTGGAGATTGTCCATAGCAACCAAAAAGTGTCCCTTTACGTCAAAAGTGGCTTTAGACCAGCTAGAAAACAGCGATAGTAAATTAGAACACTTGCAGAATTGAGCGATAGTGAATTGTGGGGAAATTTATTTTATTACTATTTTTTTTAATTTTTTTTAATTATTTATTTTTATTTATTATATTATAATTTATGTTTTTGTGTTTCAAACTTTATCATACCCGAGATATCTACTAGACTCTGGTTTGGACAGATTTAAGTGTGTTATTGTTAAGATTTACAGACCTACAATATAAAACGCCAAATTTCCATGCAAAATAATTGTACCGCTTTCAGCACCTAAAATCCGAAATAATCATACCGCCAGGGAGGTTAAATAGCATTTTTGGCTTGTGGTGCTCAGTGTAGTTCTGCTTTAAGCATTGACGATAAAACCTAAAAGCTGATTGGTTGCTATACACAGCTGCACCAGATTCTGTGTGCTTCTGTTTTTAATAAATCCCCCCCAACTGTTTACTCCTCATACTGTCTAAGTGTATATAAACAATGTTCCTATTGTTTCAGTCCCGGGATGTCTCACACGGAGGATCGGCGCTATGTGGAGCTGTGTCAGGACTCGGTTCGTCTGACTGCAGAAAGTGTGGGTCTAGAAATCACCGATGAGGTTGCTGCATTACTGGCAGAGGATGTGTGTTACAGGCTGCGGGAAATTACTCAGGTATATATAGAGCTTACTTGTCAGACATGGCATCTTATGAATAGCAGCTACACAGCAATGGCAAGTCCTTGCTTGAGAAATATAAGAGAGCCTTATTTCTTATTGGGAAAACCTGTGCACATTGGAATATTCATTGTATTATGTGTAACACTGATGTGCATGTATTTTGATGTTAATTGTTGCTATTCCCAATACATTTACTAGATGTGGTTGTGTTTTAGGCCTCGGGCACGCTGGACGTTATATAAACGCCAGCAGCATTACCTGTACAAAGCTGTAGCTGTAGAA
The DNA here is from genome assembly GCF_042186555.1 of Aquarana catesbeiana. Lineage (NCBI taxonomy): Eukaryota > Metazoa > Chordata > Amphibia > Anura > Ranidae > Aquarana > Aquarana catesbeiana. The sequence goes on along the minus strand of NC_133334.1, from coordinate 218,635,806 downwards.
TGAGCTTTGCAGTAGCTTTTTTTCAGCTGTTGTGTTTTTTTACCTCCTCCTTCTTCTTCTTCCTTTTTTTTTTTTTTTTTTTTTTGTAAGACTATAAAAGCTTATGGTTGATTAACTCTGATAAAAGCTTAAAAAAGCTGAAAAAAGTGGCTATTCAGTGTTTGAGTGTTTTTACAGCTGAAAAACTCCTCTTAGGCCTCACATTGGGCGTTTTTACAGCTGCTGTTTTTGCTTCAGGCGTTTTTTTTTCCTGAAGCCAGTAAACTCCCCAGCATGTTATCCTATGTGTCCATGCACACATAGGGTTTTATTTACTAGATGCAAATCCACTTTGCGCTACAAGTGCACTTGGAAGTGCAGTCTCTGTAGGTCTGAGGGGGACATGCAAGGAAAATAAAAAACAGCATTTTTGCTTGTATAGGATTGGATGATAAAATCAGCAGAGCTTCCCAGCATTTCAGATCTTCCCCTCAGATCTAAAGTGACTGCACTTCCAAGTGTACTTGTAGTGCAAAGTGGATTTGCCTTTAGTAAATCAACCCCAGTGGCTGTTATTTTTTTTGACAGGGGCGTTTTCTGGCTGGAAAAAAACCCCAGAACTAGTGGGGGTAACTGATAAAAGCTTAAAAACGTGGCTGTTTTGCATTTATCAGTGTTTTTAAACCATAATCTTTTGTTAAAGTATAGTTTTACTAAAAAAAACGCTGCAAAACTCTTTGTACAGTTACAGCTTTCTATAGCTAATGCTACTGGCGTTTTTTTTAATGTCCAGTATGCATGAGGCCTTAAATCCCACTAGTTCTGAGTTGTTTTTTTTTCCAGCCAGCAGATGCCCCTGCCAAAAAACACTGATAACAGCGTATGTGTGCATGGACACATAGGTTAACATGCTGGGGAGTTTACTGGCTGCAGAAAAAACACCTGAAGCCAAATACAGCTGTAAAAACATCCAGTGTACATGAGGCCTTAACCACTTCCGGACTGCCACATGCCGATCTACGTCCTAACTTTGAGGAGGGATATCTTTGTTATGGCAGCAGCCAGCTGCCATAACCCTGGTATACTCTTCTTTGGCCGGCGGTCCGGTTTCCGATAATGGTGGTCTCTGCAGGGGATTCGCCGCAAGATCACTTTTATGGGCGGTGGGAGAGGGGCCTCCGGTGCCCTCCGCCGCTTACCGGAGCCGTTGGCAGCGGCGGAGGGGATCGGGTCCTTCTGCTGGCTGGGTATGGAGACGAGTGAGGGGAAGATGGCCCCCACCCGTCTCCATACCATTGCAGGGCGGAAGCGACGTGAAAATGTCACTTCCGCACATAGCTCTTAAAGGGCCATTTTTATTTTTTTTTCAAATGACAAATTTTTTTTTTTTATTATTGCATTTTAGTGTAAATATGAGATCTGAGGTCCTCAGATCTCATATTTAAGAGGTGTTGTCATGCTTTTTTTCTATTACAAGGGATGTTTACATTCCTTGTAATAGGAATAAAAGTGACACAATTATATTTTTTTAAAAGAACAGTGTAAAAACAAATAATAAAAGATAAAATAAATAAGAAAAAAAATATTTTTTTTTTAAATGCTCCCTGTCCCGCCGAGCTCACCTGCAGAAGCGAATGCATACATGAGTAGCTCCCGCATATGAAAACGGTGTTCAAACCACACACGTGAGGTATTGCCCCGATCGGTAGAGCGAGAGCAATAATTCTAGCCCTAGACCCCCTCTGTAACTCAAAACATGCAACCTGTAGAATTTTTTTAATCGTTGCCTATGGAGATTTTTAAGGGTAAAAGTTTGTCGTCATTCCACCAGCGGGTGCAGTTTTGAAGCGTGACATGTTGGGTATCAATTTACTCGGTGTAACATTATCTTTCACGAAATTAAAAAAAAAATTAGACTAACTTTACTGTTGCCTTATTATTTTTAATTCAGAAATGTGTATTTTATTTTTTTCCACAAAAAAAAGCTTGTAGACCGCTGCGCAAATACAGTGTGACAGAAAGTATTGCAACGATTGCCATTTTATTCTCTAGGGTGTTAGAAAAGAAAATGTATAATGTTTGGGGGTTCTAAGTAATTTTCGAGCAAATAAAAACTGTTTTTAACTTGTAAACAACACATCTCAGAAAGAGGCTTAAGTGGTTAATAAGCAGTCCCCAAGTTGTAGAAATGTCTTTATTTTTCTCTGCACTTTTGTACATAATGTTCTCACTTTTTGTGTCTCAGTTTAGTGCTCAGTCACTCAGGCACTGTAGGCGTAGAAGACTGACTGTAGAGGACTTTAACCGCGCTCTTCGCTGGAGCAACGTTGAGGTATGTTAACTATGATTTCTAAGTAAAACTCCTTCATACTATTATGATACAGGTCTGCCAGTCAGCTGAACTGTGCTTCATATCACAATTCCTACTCACCTGCATTCTTCCATTATGAGCAGTGTTACTGCCTCTTATATGCCCTGAACAAGTTTTTGATAAGCTTCAGGTTGCTGTATGGTGGTGCTAGTACCTTATTGTGGAGTATTTACCTCTGACAACAAGCTCAAAATAAAGTGATTCCCCAAATGTCCATGAATTCTCATCTACTACTATCACTTAAACTTATTACCTAAACACCTAAAATGAACACATAATCATTAACTTAAGATTTAAAAACAACTTTACCCTACTCAAATGGATGGAAACCCTAAATGAATGACATTTAGTTTGTACTACATGTTATGAGCAATTTCTGTCTTTTAGATAAAATGCTAATTATCTCTTTTAACATTATCTGTTGAATCTCAGAGCTGCTGATCTCTAGCAGCCTCTTTGCAGCCACTTCATGCCTGTGTCCATGTTCGTCAGCAATGGCTGCATGACATTTCTCAGGATGGATTTCATGGTGGTGACAACAGTGGGCAATGCCTGTGTAATGTAACAGCCACTTGTAGTCTCAATCTTTGGCCAGTGTGACAACACAGAAACTCAGTTGGGAGACAGTATTGGTCACCCACACAGGAAGTACCTGAAAAAAGACCTTCATGGCGGGATCACCAACTCTAATTTTCATGAAAGCTGCAGGTTTAAAATCTTGAAACTACCATTAAAGTGGTTGTAAACCCTTACAGGCCACCTTTCCCTACAGGTAAGCCTATAATAAGGCTTACCTGTAGGTACTGGAAATATCTCCTAAACCTGCACGGTTTAGGAGATATTTACAATATACGCTTGCGCCAGTGTCATTGGCGCATGCACACTTTAGAAAGGGCATGATCATGCCGTTTTTATAGGGCCTGTGCTGTGACCGTCGGCTCCCGCGACTCTGGCCAGTCACAGAACCGGAGTCCACGGCCCCGGAAGGAAAAGGAGTGACGATGGATGCTTCCACCAGTGTGGACATCGCGGGCTTCATTTGCAGGTAAGTGCAACATAATGGGCTAGTATGCGATGTATACTAGCCCATTATGCTTTTACTTTACAGGGGAATAAAGAGGAAGTAAAAACCATAAGGGTTTACTTCCTCTTTAATAAATGACATTTTCATTTTAAACCTTTTAATGCATTTTTAATTATCAGATTTACACATCATTTAACTGTTACCCTAACCTATCCACCGTTGCATGCTCCATCCCCTCAGACACGCACCATGTCCAGGAGCTCTGTCCCCTATCCCTAAGACATGGGGAAAGTATCCCTGCTTCCCACAGACTACAGTTTTTGATTACATTACTTTGGAAAGTGTAGTTCAAACACTGTACTAGTTACAGTTAACCAGTGTAATTGAAGTGTGTAATTCCCACTTTCTTTCCAGAGAATACTTGAGAACTGCTGGGGCTGGACCTTTTCATGTTACTAGGGCTTACAGGTAGTTTCCCTAAGATGTACTTAAAACACTGTATGTGTGCAAAACATTCAACCTTAAAGGGGTTGTGAACCCTCATGTTTTTTCATCTTAATGCATCCTATGCATTAAGGTGAAAAGCCTTCTGACACTGAGCAGCCCTCCCATTTTACTCACCTGAGCCCATTTGTTCCCTCAGAGGAGACACGCTCTACCTCTCTGCCCATTGTCTCGGCTCTTGAATGGATAGATTGATAGCTGCGCAGCCATTGGCTCCCACTGCTGTAAATCAAATCCAGTGACGCGGGGGGCGGGGCAGAGTCCGGCATTCTGTGTCTATGGACACAAATGCTGGACATGGGAGCGTGACCGCAAGGTAACCCCCAGGGAGAGCACTTCTCCTAGGGGGTTTACTGATGCAGGGAGGAACTGATAGCGCTGTAGGGGGACCCCAGAATTTGAGGATCGGGGCCACACTGTGCAAAACGAACTGCACAGTGGAGGTAAGTATGATATTTATGTTATTATTATTATTATTTTTTGTTTAAACTAGGGTTTACAATCACTTTTTAATATATACCCTATATTACCAAAAGTATTGGGACACCTGCCTTTCCATACACATGAACTTTAATGGCATCCCAGTCTTAGTCCATAGGATTCTATATTGCGTTGGCCCACCCTTTGCAGCTATAACAGCTCCAACTCTTCTGGGAAGACTATTCACAAGGTTTAGGAGTGTGTTTATGGGAATATTTGACCATTCTTCCAGAAGTGCATTTGTGAGGTCAGGTACTGATGTTGGACAAGAAGGCTTGGCTAGCAGTCTCTAATTCATCCCAAAGGTGTTCTATCGGGTTGAGGTCAGGACTCTGTGCAGGCCAGTCAAGTTGCTCCACCCCAAACTTGCTCATCCATGTCTTTATGGACCTGGCTTTGTGCACTGGTGCACAGTCATGTTGCAACAGGAAGGGGCCATCCCTAAACTGTTCCCACAAAGTTGGGAGCATGAAATTGTCCAAAATGTTTTAGTATGCTGACGCCTTAAGGCTTCATGTACACGGGACATTTTTACAACCTCTCCTGAACTATTTACAGTAACTTGACAGATAGTAACCCATGTTTAAAATGTCTGTTTTGCCACGTTTACATGCCACGTTTGCGTTTTTAGAAGTGTTTTAAAAGAAAAAAATACATTTTCATTTTTGGCTATTTAAGAAAAAAAAAAGCCTGTAAACGAGCTACCGTGTTTAGCCACGTTTTAGGAGCGTTTGGCACTTGAAATTCCTCTAAACTCAGTTTCTGAACCCATTTTTTTTGTGTTTCAAAAAAAGCCTCTAAACTCAACTGCCTAGAAATGGCCCTGTGTGCATGTATTGATAAGATAACAGAGGAGAGTTCAGGAGCAGTTGGAAAAAAATGCCCAACTGCTCCTAAACGTCCATTTACCAGCAGCAGTGTACATGAGGCCTAATTCCCCATACACACGATCAGAAATTCTGCCAGCAAAAGTCGGATGTGAGCTTTTGGTCAGAAATTCCGACCGTGTGTATGCTCCATCGGACTTTTGTTGGCAGAATTCCAGCCAGCAAAAGATTGAGAGAAGGTTCTCTATTTTTCGGTTGGAAAAAGTTCCTATCCGACATTACATTCATCTGTATGCAATTCAGACATGCAAAAAATCACGCATGCTTAGAAACAATTCGACGCATGATCAGAAGCATTGAACTTCATTTTTCCGGCTTGTCGTAGTGTTGTATGTCACTGCATTCTTGGTGAACTTTTGGTGTGTGACCGTGTGTATGCAAGGTAAGCTTGAGCAGAATTCCGTCGGAAAAACCATCCAAGTTTTTTCTGACGGAATTTCTGATCGTGTGTATGGGGCATTAGGGTTCCCTTCACTGGAAATAAGGGGCCAAGCCCAACCCCTGAAAAACAACCCCACACCATAACCCCCCACCCCCTCCAACAAATGATTTGGACCAGTGCACAAAGCAAGGTCCATAAAGACATGGATGAGCGAGTTTGGGGTGGAGGAACTTGACTGGCACAGAGTCCTGACCTCAACCCGATAGAACACCTTTGGGATGAATTAGAGCGGGGGGCTGCGAGCCAGGCCTTCTCATCCAACATCAGTGCTTGACCTCACAAATGCACTTCTGGAAGAATGGTCAAACATTCCCATAGACACTCCTAAACCTTGTGAACAGCCTTCCCAGAAGAGTTGAAGATGTTATAGCTGCTAAAGGTGGGCCAACTCAATATTGAACCTGTGCTGTACAAAAAAAAAACATTGAGGGGAAAAAATGTGACTACAATAAATCTGATGACAACTCCACATATAAATCATAGTTCATATAACTAGTGCAGGGAATAAACAAAAGTTATTTTGCAATCATAAAGACCTGAAAATATGTCAGTCCCCTTTGAGTTATGTAAATTTGTTGAATGTACTGTCATCCTTACTAGACATTTTACAGCCAGGTCACCATAATTGGTTCAGTGTCATTTACGAAGCATTGTATTGAGAACTGCCAAACTTGATGATAATAATTTAGAAGAATAAAGCTGAATACTTTTGGGTAAACGTAATATTTCTTTCAGCCTGTGTATGGCCATGGATCACCTGATCCAGTTTCATTTCGAAGTGTCAGAGATGGTGATTGTCATTGTGCAGAGGACCGTGATATCAATCTAGTGGAACTGGCTTTGGCCACAAACATTCCCAAGGGGACAGCTGAGACTGCAGTGAGGGGTATGACATTTCTATTTATTGAGTTACTAAGTGGTGATTTATTTATGTTACTTATTATTCATTGGGCTAATCTCTTCCTTTTTTTTTTTTTCCCTTTCAGTCCATGTCTCTTACCTGGATGGTAAAGGAAACCTGGAGCCTCAGGGTACAGGTAAGTCTTTTTATGTATTGCCCTGCACATGCTATCTATATTTCTGCATGCTAATCTATATTTCCTCCCTCCAGTTCCAGCTGCAGTCTCTTTACTGACTGATGACCTACTAAAATATTACCAGCGTGTGACTAGAGCAGTGCTGGGGGATGATTTACATCTCATGAAGGTGAGAAAAACAATAAAAAATGGTGTGCAGAGTCTTTAGTTTGCATTAGACAAGTTTACATGAATCACCCCATTAAGTTACGCCCCCCCCCCCCCCCCATCTCCACAAATACAAACATAAATGCATGCGTTGAGGGCGCCTACTTTTGAAAGCGTTGATTGCGATATACATGTTGCATATCACCATGCATGCTGGAGTGAGAGCAATAATTCTAGCAACAGACCACCTCCATAACACTAAACTGATACCTATAGGGGGCTTTTGAAGGATCGCCTATAGAAAATATAGGGTACTGAAGTCTGTTGCCATTTCATAGGCTCCCACATATTTAAAGTTTGGTATGTTGGGTATCTATTTACTCGGCGCAACTTTTTCTTTTATATTTTACCAAAAAATGTGGGTAATTTATTGCATTTGTTTGTCTAATGCCCCGTATACACGGTTGGACATTGATCGGACATTACGACAACAAAATCCATGGATTTGTTCCGACGGATGTTGGCTCAAACTTGTCTTGCATACACACGGTCACACAAAGTTGTCGGAAAATCTGATCGTTCCGAACGCGGTGACGTAAAACACGTACGTTGGGACTATAAACAGTGCAATAGCCAATAGCTTTTGTCTCTTAATTTATTCTGAGCATGCGTTGCACTTTGTCCTTCGGATTTGTGTACACACGATCGGAATTTAAAGGATCGGATTTTGTTGTCGGAAAATTTTATAGCCTGCTCTCAAACTTTGTGTGTCGGAAATTCCAGTGGAAAAAGTCTGATGGAGCCCACACACGGTCAGGATTTCCGACAACAAGCTCCGACCGCACATATATTCCGTCGGAAAGTCCGACCGTGTGTACAGGGCATTAGTGTGTTTTTTACTGAAATTTTGCGTTTTCCAGACCTTTGCAGTAATATTGCGTGAAATAAAAAATTTGAACTACACTACCACTATTTTATTCTCTATGGAGTCTGGTTTCAGCAAATATATAATGTTTGGCAGTTTTACATCGTCTTCGGGGCTAAAATTATTTTTCAAACATGTACAAAAACAGATCCAAAATGGAAAGAAGCATTGTCAATTTATTTACACAGCAGTATTTTTACTTTCAATACATTTTTATTTAAAAAAAATTTTACTAAATACAATGCATAATCCATGTTAGTGCGTGGGTAAATACAATGTGTATATAATTTCTCAAATAGTACCCATCAAGTGTCAGGACTCGAGAACAACAGACAGCAGTATTTTCATCATACATATTAAACAGCCATACCGTTCTCTACATGACTTTAGATCCTTCCAGTCCAGGATCACAGACTTTCTTTTGCAAGTCTTGGATAATCTCGGATATACATATCATTTTGTACATTTGGCACTCTATGCCTCTTAGGTATACTGATAGATGATCCAATATATATTTATTCTAAAACACTATTGAGTGCATTGATAAATTAAACCTTCAGTCTGCAGCTCTTTCTGCAACCCCCCTAATACTCACCCGAGCCCGATCTAGCGATGTGAAAGAGAGCAGCTGCTGTCCTGACTCTCTGCCTCCTCATTGGCTCAGAGACAGCAGCGGGATGAGGGAGCAGGGGCAGAGCCATGCCGTGTTCTGTGTGTCTTATGGACACACAGAGTGGGGCTTGGGAGGGATCATGCACGAGTGCCCCTATAGTAATTGGCATGCTATGGGGGCCCTCATAGAAGAGGGGGAGCCAGGAGCACTGGCGGAGGACCTCAGAAGAGGAGGATCAGGGCTGCTCTGTGCAAAACCATTACCACAGAGCAGGTAAGTATGACATGTCTTTTATTTAAAAAAGAATTAGACCTTTAATATTACTTTAACCTGTATTGGTAAAGATTGTTCATCCAGGGAATATACAATTGCCTTCTTGGGATCAGGAGGGAATGTATTTTTCCTCTGCTAGGGCAAATTTGACCATGTTTTAGCTTGTCTTTTGCCTTCCTGTGGATCAATTGTGAGTATAAGATTCAGTATGAGGAGGTTTTATATTTATTTTTTTCCTTTTTTTTTTTTTTTTTTTTTTTTTTTTTTGTTGGTTGAGCTAGATGGACTTGTGTCCTTCTTTTTTTTTTTTTTTCCAACTCAGTATCTATGAAACTATGTGACCTGCCATTTTAATTGCATTGAAAGTTTCCCTAAACCAGACTGTTAAAATATGCAGGCATTCCCGTGCTGTTTGTTTTGTTACTTTAATATATTTTATTTTTGTGCTTCATTACTATCCAGGTGGCTCTTCAGGATTTACAAACTAACCCAAAGATTGCAGCCCTGTTGCCTTATTTTGTATATGTTGTGAGTGGGGTAAGTGTATTGCAATTCACATTTGTGTGCCAGCAAATAGGGGGATGGGCAAAATAACAAACGCCTAATGATATATTAATATCCAGGACCTAATAAGGCATAGATACACTTTTTTTTTTCCTCTAAAAGCAACGATTCAAATGCTGTCATAGAGGTCCTGAACTGTGTGTACTGCATTCAAGAAGGTACATGTTCAGTTCCTTGAAAGATGAAGGTCGAATATTATTTTACATTTTTCTTTTGTGAAAACTCCTAAAAGGATCATTCAAAATTTAGATCTGATGATTGGAGAGAAGTGACTCACATTTGCAATGGCATTTGTAATTATGATTGTTACTTCAAATTAAAACAGTTTTTTTTGCTTTTGGGATAAAGGTTTTACATAAAGCTGATCATTGTAAGTATCCCTGCCAGTGATAAATGGCTTGTCTCATCCCTCTAACTGCTACTTCTGCAAGAGAATTCGTTCTTTTTGAAAAACAGACTTACTGGCCAGATCACCAGGTGAAAGAAAGCCTAAAATAGAAAACAAAGGCAGACACAGCTGTTAATGTAGAGCTTGATTTCAGACAAGTATCAGTAAGCAGGGGTGAAGCCTCACAGGAAAATCCTTTTTAAACCTAGTAATCAAGTTTTTGCTTTCAAGGTAAGGCAGCTTTATAAGCCTTATGCCCCGTACACACGGTCGGACTTTGTTCGGACATTCCGACAACAAAATCCTAGGATTTTTTCCGACGGATGTTGGCTCAAACTTGTCTTGCATACACACGGTCACACAAAGTTGTCGGAAAATCCGATCGTTCTAAAAAACGGTGCCGTAAAACACGTACGTCGGGACTATAAACGGGGCAGTGGCCAATAGCTTTCATCTCTTTATTTATTCTGAGCATGCGTGGCACTTTGTCCGTCGGATTTGTGTACACACGATCGGAATTTCCGACAACGGATTTTGTTGTCGGAAAATTTTATAGACTGCTCTCAAACTTTGTGTGTCGGAAAATCCGATGGAAAATGTGTGATGGAGCCTACACACGGTCGGAATTTCCGACAACAAGGTCCTATCACACATTTTCCGTCGGAAAATCCGACCGTGTCTACGGGGCATAAGAGATTGAGACAAATACAAGGTAGCACAGAGAAATATAGATTTGTAATTCCCCAAAAATACCTCCTTTATTGTTTTATTGATATCCAACCTTGTACTCTTTTATATTATTTATAATTATTATTATTATTATATATTTTTATTTATTTGTTTTTTAGGTTAAGTCTGTTAGTCATGATCTTGAGCAGCTGAGCCGTCTGTTGCAGTTGGTGAGGTCTCTCCTGTGGAACCCTTATCTCTATTTGGGTAGCTATGGATACAGTCTCATGCAGAGTGTTTTGTACTGTGTGACTGAGCCCCTAGCTGCCTCCATAAACCCACTTAATGACCACTGGACTTTGCGGGACTATGGTGCAGGATTGCTGAGTTGTATTTGGTAAGCCCACTAATACCTGTGTATACATCGCTATCCTTTTATTTTTTATTTTTTTCTTTGTTATGTCAGTATTTTTATGTTTCTTTAGCAAAAAAAAAAAACCCAGTGGTGATTAAATGCTACCAAAACAAAGCTCTATTTCTGTGAAAAAAAATGGTAAAAATTTTGTTTGGGTACAATGTTGCATGGCCGTGCAATTGTCATTCAAAGTGCAACAGCACTGAAAGCTGAACATTTGCCTGGGCAGGAAAGGGGTATAAGTGCCCAGTAAGCAAGTGGTTAAAGAAATGTTCAGTTGATGATTTAAAGTTATAAAAGCAAACTAACATTAGTGTTGTAATAGACCTGATTTCTGCCTAACTTGGAAATGAACCCCATCCATACTACTAACAAGGCCCACCTCAACCATTCATCAGTCTGATGTGGGAACCCCAGTGACCAATAGAGGATGTCTCATTGGACTGTTGAATGGCTGAGTGGGGTTTAGCTGCAGCTTAGGCAGAAATGAGGAGCCTACAGTACATGGCGAATGGTCCTGGGATCCAGGTGCTACCTAGACCTTGTGAAAACTGGTTGAGGTAACAAAACACTGTTAGCTTGATCAGCTACTAATAATCACAATGAATATAGAGATGACCTTTGCATGCTTGCATGTAAGTAGTAACTTCTTGCATTCTGCACATTACATTATATACTAATCAGCCAGAACATAATGACCACTGAGAGGTAAAATTAATAACATAGATTATCTCGTTAAAATGGCACCAGAAAGTGGGCGGGTTTATTAGACAGCAAGTGAACATGTTATCCCTGAAGTTAATGTGTTGAAAGCAGAAAAAAATGGGCATGTGTGAGGATTAAAATGACTTTGACAAGGGCCAGTTTGTAATGTCTAGATGTCAGAGCAATTTCAAAACTGCAGCTCTTGTGGCATGTGGTCAGGACCTACGAAGAGTGGTCTAAGGAAGGAAAACCAGCAACAGGGTCATGAGCAGCCAAGGCTCATTGAGCCCCATGGGGAGCGAAGGCTGGCCCATGTAGTCCTATCCAATAGAAGAGCTACTGGAGCTCAGAATGCTAAAAATGTTTGATGCTGGTTCTGATAGAAAGGTGTCAGAACATAGTACATTGCAGTTTCTTGTGTATGGGGCTGTGTAGCTGCAGACTGGTGAGGGTGCCCATGCTGACCCGTGTCCACATCCAAAAGTGCCTACAATGGACACATGAGCATCTGCACTGGACCACAGCGCAATGGAAAACGGTGGTCTTGTCTGATGAATTTAGGAATGTTTGAGGAACACAACAAGGAATTTTACTTGTTAACTTGGCCTCCAAATTCTCCAGATCTCCATTCGAGCAATCTGTTGGATGTTTTGAAAAAAAAACAAGTCCAAGGTCTAGTGGAGTCCCTGCCTTGACAGGTTATGATGGGGGGTTATAATGTTATGGCTGATCTGTGTGTGTACATATAGGTTAACTGGGTTTGATGTGCAGTTTTTTGCACTAGTAAATGTTCTTATGGTGTAGTCCGTATAAAAATACAAAGCTAGGTGAACACTGGAAATGTATGCTTGCAGTTGGATTTGCTCATATCTGGCTCCTTTCTTTTGTGTAGGACACATCGAGATTTAGCTGGCTCGCTGTATACTCAGGTTTTGCAGTCGTTGCAGAAAGTTCTGGGAGATCCTGTACGCCCGCTCTGTTCTCATTATGGGGCTGTTGTCGGTCTCCATGCCCTGGGCTGGAAGGTAACTTGTGAAAAAAAAAAAAAAAAGATCAAAAGGACTGTGATGTGTTTTGTATGAGAGGAATAAATAAATACTAGGAGTCTTTTGTTTAACTTGGTTCTCCTCCTGTATCACATATAGGCAGTAGAGCAAGTATTGTATCCGCTGCTTCCAACCTATTGGTCTGGGCTTCAGACTGTATTAGATGATCACTCCATGTCCAATGCACAAGTCAAGGCTGATGGCCACAAGGTGTATGGAGCTATCTTGGTAAGTAAAACTGCAATATGAAGCAGGGAAAGAATAAGTAAATTTGTAAATGAGAAATGGTAAAAGGCAGCCATGCTTCTGCCGCAAGGATCCAAATCTATTTAACCTTCCAGTCAAAATAAAATTGTGTTCATTGAAACCATTCAACACTAGATTAACCATATACAGATATTTGTGTTGCTGTTGGGTACGGTTGTGCTCAAAAGTTTGCATCCCCTTGGAGAATTGGTTATAATACAATATGTACCCTTTTTTTAACCGGTTCAATACAGGGTATTTTCACCTCCTTCCTTCCCAGACCAATTTTTCGTTTTCAACGCTGTCGCACTTTAAACGACAATTGTGCGGTCGTGCGACGTTGTACCCAAACAAAATTGACGTCCTTTTTTTCCCACAAATAGAGCTTTCTTTTGGTGGTATTTGATCACCTCTGCATTTTTTATTTTTTGCGCTATAAACAAAAGAAGAGCGACAATTTTGAAAAAAACACAATATTTTTTACTTTTTGCTATAATAGATATCCCAATTTTTTTTTTAAAAATAATTTTTTCCTCAGTTTCGGCCGATACGTGTTCTTCTACATATTTTTGGTAAAAAAAAAATCGCAATAAGCGTATATTGATTGGTTTGCGCAAAAGTTATAGCGTCTACAAAATACGGGATAGATTTATGGCATTTTTTTAAAAAAATGTATTTATTTTTTTTACTAGTAATAGCGGCGATCGCGATTTTTTTTTTTCCTGACTGCGACATTAATGCGGACACATCGAACACTTTTGACACATTTTTGGGACCATTCACATTTATACAGCGATTAATGCTATAAAATTGCATTGATTACTGTGTAAATGTGACAGGCAGTGAAGGGGTTAACCACTAGGGGGACACAAGGGGTTAAATGTGTTTCCTAGGGAATGCTTCTAACTGTAGGGGGCGGGAACGTACAAGGGGAGGAGACCGATCAGTGTTCCGCTGTACTGGGAACACAGATCGCTCTCCTCTCACCTGACAGGACGTGGATCTGTGTGTTTACACACACAGATCCACGGTCCGGCCCGGCTAACGGGCAATCGCGGGTGCCCGGCGGACATCGCGGCCGCCGGGCACACGCACCGGGTCCCGAGCAACGCGGCGGGCGCGTGGGAACCCGAGGCCGTCATATGACGTCCACCCAGGATGGGAGATCCCATCTGTGGATGTCATATGTCTATACGCGGGTATTGAAGTGGTTAAAGAAACCATGAGTGAGCAGGTAAAACTTATTTAAATTCTTATGGGATTCATATTTACCTGCAGTTCATAACAGAATGGCACAATCCTAAAACAAAACATGGCAACAAGTAAGCAAATGGAATGACCCCTGTTCAGAAGTCTGCATACCCTGAGTCCTTAATACTGTGTATTGCCCCCTTTAGCATCAATGACAGCGTGCAGTATTTTGGATAGTTGTCTATGAGACCCTGAATTCTTGCAGGTGGTATAGCTGCCCATTTCTCTTGCCTCCAGGTCATGCAGAGTCTTTGGTCGTCTTACATGAAGTGCAAATTTGAGATCTCCCCAGAGTGGCTCGATGATATTAAGGGCAGGAAACTGCGATGGCCACACCAGAACCTTCGTCTTTTTCTGCTGTATCCACTGGGGTGTCAACTTGGCCTTGTGCTTGGGGTCATTGTCATGCTAGAAAGTCTAAGAGCGTCCCGTGTGCAGCTTTTGTGCAGAAGAATGCAAATATTTTGCCAGTATTTTCTGATAACGTGCTGCATTCATCTTGCCATCAATTTTCGCAAGATTCCCTGTGCCTTTAGAGCTGATGCATCCCCAAAACATCAGTGAGCCACCACCATGCTTCACAATGGGGGTGGTAATCTTGTCGCTATAGGCCTTATTGCCCCCTCTCCAAACATCACGCCTATGGTTGTGACCATAAAACTCTTTTGGTCCCGTCACTGCAGATTGCAGTGTGCCAGAAGCTGTTGTCAGGCATATTATAACTGGGCTTATTTGTGTTTTTGGCGCAGTAAAGGCTTCTTTCTGGCAACACAACCATGCAGCTCATTTTTGTTCAAGTATTATCATATTGTGCTCCATCAAGCAACACCATTGTCTTTTTCCAATGCAGCCTGTATTTCTTCTGAGGTTACTTCTGGGGTTTTCTTTGTATCCCGAACAATTCTTCTGGTGGTTGTAGCAATCTTTCTTGGTCTACCTAACCTCGGCTCGGTATCAAGAGATCCCAGAATTTTCCACATCTTAATAGGTGATTGAACAATACTGACTGGCATATCCAAGGCTTTTTATATCCTTTTCCATCTTTATAAAGTTTCATTACTTTGTTATGCAGATCTTGACAGTTCTTTTCTGCTCCCCATGGCTTGAGATCTAGCCTGCTCAGTGCATCCATGTGAGAGCTAACAAACTCATTGACTATTTATACACAGACACTAATTGCAATTTACAAAGCCACAAATGTGGGAAATTAACCTTTAATTGCCATTTTAACCTGTATGTTTCACCTTGTGTGTCTGTACCAAGGCTAAACATTCCAGGGGATGGAAACTTTTGATCAGGGCCATTTGGGTGATTTCTGTTATTATGATTTAAAAAGGAGCCAAACAACTATGTGATAATAAATGGCTTCATATGATCACTATCCTTATCATATTTTCAATATCAATGTCACAATTTTTGCCAGGGTATGCAAACTTTTGGGAACAACTGTACCTAATGGTTTTTTTGATTAACGTAGAAAGAACAAGGCTGGACAGATATATTGTTTAAGGAAACTCTGTTGCTTTAAGAATACCAAAACCTGCTGGCGGTATGAAATGCAGACACCCAGAAGTGTACAGCCTACATTATTTTTCAGTATCCTGTTCTTGACAGGCACAGTTTCACTTCAGCTAGCGAGGCAGCTCATCATTGTGTTGGGCCAATAGGCATGTGCAGGGTTTGGGCTTAGCGGCAACACTACCTAGAACAGGGGTCTCAAAATACCGGCCCGCGGACCGGTTACAAATGGCCTGCAGGCAGCCGATCCTAGGCGGGTGTGGAGTACGCAGTGGCTGGGAGCTTTCTCTCTCTGTCTCCTCTTTCTCTCTCCCAGCGTGCACAACACAGGAGAGCAGAGGGAGGATCCGCCCATCGCCCCACCCACCTAGTTTTATCAAGAAGTGCCCGCTATCAAATAGTGCCCAGGACAAACTGCGCATGCGCCGTACGTAATACCACAACAGCTGATTTTATGATCAGTTGTTGTGTTAGCGAGACGGCACCTGCGCACAATAGCCGACTGAAGACATTTTTCAGTCAGATTGTGCCGAGGCATGTTCATGTAGGTGAGGGGCGGAATTTAACATGAAGGGGGCGGATGTTGCCATTGATGGCCACTGCTGATCTAACATGAAAGGGGCGGATGTTTTCAAGTATGGCCACTGCTGCAAAGATGGGGGCAGAATTTTAAACGTTTAGCTAGCTAATTACAATTGCCTATGTTGAGGAGTGTTACAGGCCATTTATTTGGAGTGGACTGTCTAATGCAACACATCTAAACACACAAAGATGCCTTCACTCAGGTACATTGTATTCAGGTGGAAATGGGCCCTGAAAGGGAATGAAAATTGTGATGGTTTTTGTAGATTTGTTTTGTAAAAGATCATGGATACAAATCTTTTTGGAGGGTGTTGAAGGGGATAAGTACTCTTTCAAATCAAAGTGCACATTCTTTTTGCTCCCCCCACCCACCAAACCAAATCCAGCCTTCTAAACAAACGCATACTGTAACTACCATAATGTGCTTGCAAAACTAGACCACTTTTAGTGAAAATATTAATTTTCCTCCCCCCCATGCTGTCATTTCATTCTACAGACTTTACAGCAGTGGTTCTCAACTCCTGTCCTCAGGACCCACTAACAGGCCAGGTTTGCAAGATAACTGAAATACATCACAGGTGATATCATTTGCTGCTCAGTGATTGCCGTATTCTCCCCAAGGTAATACTTAAAATCTGGCCTGTTGGTTGGTCCTGAGGACAGGAGTTGAAAACCACTGCCTTAGAGGCTTCCCCTTGCTTCCATAATAGCTGGATTCCTTGTGGGCCAGAAGACAGTTAGGCTAGCACAGCTAGAAGGGTTGGGCTTACACGTAATTTTTTTTTTTTTTTTTTTCCCCAAACAAATGTTTTGGTTTTTTTTTCAGGAAAAAAAATATTTGTACCTCTATATTGTTACATTATCAGGTTTTCACTAATTTTAAGACCAATTTAATTCTTCATAACCAGTGGTGTACCATGTGTGTTTTTTTTTTTTTTTCCCAGGTGGCTGTGGAACGTCTCCTTAAGATGAAAGCTCGCTGTAGTGAATCGGATAAAGACACTCCACCACAGTCCTATGCATCCTTACCATCTGCACCGAGTGTCTCCTTGTTAGAGATGTACAATGAGTTGTATTGCTTCTTTGGAGATAGCTTGGCTGTGCGTTTTGGCACTGGAGGAACAACCTTGCAACCAGAGATTATTCCTAAAGGTACACAGGAGCCAAAAAAAGAAGTGTCTGTAGAAGGGACACGGAAAATGCCACAGCTAACAGCTCATGGTGAGGAAGAAGTAACAAGTACAAACAGGCCAACTCAGCGCCCTCCTCAGATGTCTCTTACATCTGCATCCCGCCCTCGTGGAGGTACAAGGCAAGGACAAAGGGTGCTGGGTGTGAGAGAAGCATTCCAAAGAAGTAGACTTACTCCACGTGGCTCCCCCCGGTTTACCTTTCTCATAGGAGGGAGACAGGCAGGGCGAGGGGGAGGAGGACGCAGGTTTCAGAGTGTCTTCCAACTCCACACTGGACCTGGGGCCACAGCCAGCCGCTATGCTCAAAAGCTGCCTATGATTGGACGAGTCGCAAAAACTGGACGCAGAGGGATTCCAACAGATTTGTCACTTTATTTGCCTCTGTGATACAGATTTCGAGACTGGAAGGTTTGTCTAAAAGTGCGTTATGAGGAATGTACTGTATCTCTGCCTTTTTTGGACAAAATGGCAGAGTTTGTAATGCAGTATTGTTGAACATGTTGAACAAGTTGAACATGGGCTTATGGACATTGCTACATTCATTACTGCAAATATTTAAGTCAAGAGTGCTAAATACTTTGAAGGTGTGAATATTGCTGCTTTTGTACAAGCATTTTTTTTTAAGCTATATATGTTTTAATGGGCATTTAAATATAATGCCATAAAGGGTTTAGTTTGTTATGAAAATGTTCTGATTTAACATCTAGGCTGTTATACAGCGTAGTCCAGTCTTTCCCTCTCTGTTTGCCCCACCACTATAAACCACCATGATGTGGTGGAGGGTAAGACACAAAACCGCTTATAAAACTGATCATCTTCTCAGTTGCAATTTTAAAATAACTATATACTTCTACTGAGAGAGTAACAGGTTCACTTTAAAAGGAGAAAGTTTGTTTCCTGTACTTTATGGCCCTAATCCATCATCAGACAAGCTTCCCCCTGCCTCTCTCCAATGCAGCTCTTGGTGTGTGAACAGCCAATCACCAGAGGCAGACAGGCTTCAGAGCCTCCATGGACATACTACTTGTGCTGCATGCATAGGAGTGAGCAATACAAATGGATGGGCTTTCTAACTGCCTGCTTGTTGAAAATCTTAAATAATCTAAGCATTAACAACATAATGCAGATAGTAATAAAAAAAAAAGTGAAAGGTTTATTACTTAACTCAGTCATAAAAAAAAGTAAATCTACTCTGATAATTATGCCCCATACACCCTAAAAGCAGTAAATAGGTTGGCATTACTTAAAGTCTATATGGAGTACATTGATCTAGTACATTTGTTGATTGCTATCCATTTAAGCATTAAAACCCAACACTCCAGGCACCATCTCTTGTCTGTAAAGTGTTTGCTTCTTTTTAGACTTTTAACTATAAATTGCCTTTGTTGTCTCAGTTTCAAACACATCTCATAACCTACCTCGATCAATATAGCTCCCACTACAGGCAATTGCCAATATCAGTGAGGTTAGTGCAAAAGAAACTGTTCTGGAGTTGTCTCCACCCACTAGCTCTGCTATTCATAAATCACAGTCTCTGGTGTCAGGTGGAGTTAGCTTTTAAAGTTCAAGCAAAAAGACTTCACAACAGAGAGGCAGTTTATTGGCTAATAGGGAGTGAACATTTATGGAAAGGATGGTGCCTGAAGTTGGGCTTTAAAGGATAAGGTGGGTAGCACACTCGCCTAGCAGTAAGAAGGGTCGCTGGTTCGAATCCCGACCACGACACTACCTGCCTGGAGTTTGCATGTTCTCCCTGTGTCTGCGTGGGTTTCCTCCGTGTACTCGGGTTTCCTCCGGGTACTCCGGTTTCCTCCCACACTCCAAAGACATGCTGGTAGGTTAATTGGATCCTGTCTAAATTGGCCCTAGTATAGGTATGAATGTGAGTTAGGGACCTTAGATTGTAAGCTCCTTGAGGGTATAGGGACTGATGTGAATGTATAATATATATGTAAAGTGCTGCGTAAATTGACGGCGCTATATAAGTACCTGAAATAAATAAATAAGTTCACTTTAAAAAAAAAATGCACATTGTTGTTGCAGGTACAAAAAAATGTGCATTTTTTTTTTTGGAGCCTCTAAAGCATTTCACCAGTGATCAGCACATTGCTAGTGCCATGCAGGTCTCCTTCAGATCTGTCAGTGTGCCTGTACATCCTGTATGGGCAGGCAGATACACTGATGGGTAGAATCAATGAACTACCATGGTGCTCCACAGTGCTGTGGTAGTTTGAGAACTACAAGCCGACAGCCGCAAAGGATATTGGGGCTTGTAGTTCATTTACATACAGAGCTGTGGAAATGAATGACATGGCGGTGTGGGCAGAGCCCCGCATGGGTGAGCTGATTTCAAAAAGTGTCAGCTAGTACAGGAAACTTCTCTCTGCACTGCTGTCACAGGGAGAGAAGGCAGCATTGGAAACATGTTTCCAAAGGTGAACTTATGCTTTAAGCCCTTGATACTTATAGAAACTGTCACCACTTCATCCATTTCAAAACAGCAGTCTTCCTTTTAGAGAGTACAGGTGATGCTCGAAAAATTAGAAGATCGTGCAAAAGATCATTTATTTCACTAATGCAACTTAAAAGGTGAAACTAATATATGAGATAGACTCATTACATGCAAAGCAAGATAGTTCAAGCCGTGATTTGTCATAATTGTGGATTTGGGGTTTTCATGAGCTGTAAGCCATAATCATCAATCTCAGAAAATTAAAATATTACATGCAATCAATAAAACAAGGCTTGTACATAGAACAATATCAGACCTCTGAAAAGTATAAGCATGCATATGCACTCCGTACTTGGTTTGGGCCCCTTTTGCAGCAATTACTGCCTCAATGCGGCGTGGCATGGAAGCTATTAGCCTGTGGCACTGCTGAGGTGTTATGGAAGACCAGGATGCTTCAATAGCGGCCTTCAGCATTGTTCGGTCTCATGTCTCTCATCTTTCTCTGGGCAATGCCCCATAGATTCTCTATGGGGTTCAGGTCAGGCGAGTTTGCTGGCCAATCAAGCACAGTAATCCCACGGTCATTGAACCAGGTTTTGGTGCTTTTGGCAGTGTGGGCAGGTGTCAAGTCCTGCTGGAAAATGAAGTCAGCATTCCCATTGAGCTTGTCTGCGGAAGGAAGCATGAAGTGCTCCAAAATCTCCTGGTAGACGGCTGCATTGACCCTGGACGTAATGAAGCACAGTGGACCAACACCAGTAGATGACATGGCTCCTCAAATCAACACAGACTGTGGAAACTTCACACTGGACTTCAAGTATCTTGCAGTGTGTGCCTCTCCATTCTCCCTCCATACTCTGGGTCCTTGGTTTCCAAATGAGATGCAAAATTTGCTCTCATGAGAAAAGAGGACTTTGGACCACTGAGCAACAGACCAGGTCTGTTTTTCTTTAGCCCAGGTAAAATGCTTCTGATGTTGTTTGTTGTTCAGGAGTGGCTTGACAAGAGCAATACGACATTTGAAGCCCATGTCCAGGATCCATCTGTGTGTGTGTGGTGGCTTTTGCTGCACTGACTCCGTGGCCTTTTCCTGGCAATCCTCTTCAGGCTGCGGTCATCCCTGCTGCTTGTGCACCTTTTTCTTCCAAACTTTTCCCTTCCAAATAACTTTCTATTAATGTGCTTTGATGCAGCACTTTGGAAACATCCAGCTTCTTTTGCAATTACCTTTTGAGGCTTTCCCTCCTTATGGAGGCTGTCAATGATGTTTTTCTGCACAACTGTCAGGTCAGCAGTCTTTCCCATGATTGTGATTCCTACTGAACCAGACTGAGAGACCATTTAAAGGCTCAGGAACCCTTTGCAAGCATAAGGGGCTTAATTAGCTGATTAGAGTGGGACACTTTGAGCCTAGAATATTGCACCTTTTCACAATATTCTAATTTTCTGAGATTGTGGATTTGGAGTTTTCATGTAAATAGAAAAAATACAGCACAAAAAAATAACTAGTGACAAAAAGAAATGGCTGCAGCTCAAATGTGAGATATACACATAAACAATTAGTAAAATATAAAAAGGAAGCTGCGCTAAAAGAATAATTAAAGTGAATAAGTGAACGTGGTACAAAGAAAACCAGTCTGTGTACCACTAAAAACAATAAGTATGAACAGTCCTCAAATGGTTAATAAAAAGAAATAGTCCAATGGTTGCATGCAAGTGAACTGAACTTCTTGACACAAAACACCACCAGCTGATGTGAACCTCCACCACATGAATTGCACGCTTACCGGAAGGCAAGCTTAAGCAAGCCTGTATTGTCGGTCAATATCCGGACATACAGTGGGGACGGAAAGTATTCAGACCCCTTAAAGTTTTTCACTCTTTGTTATATTGCAGTCATTTGCTAAAATTATTTAAGTTCATTTTTTTCCCCTCATTAAATGTACACACAGCACCCCATATTGACAGAAAAACACAGAATTGTTGACATTTTTGCAGATTTAGTAAAAAAGAAAAACTGACATATCACATGGTCCTAAGTATTCAGACCCTTTGCTCAGTATTTAGCAGAAGCATCCTTTTGATCTAATACAGCCAGGAGTCTTTTTGGGAAAGATGCAACAAGTTTTTCACACCTGGATTTGGGGATCCTCTGCCATTCCTCCTTGCAGATCCACTCCAGTTCTGCAGGTTGGATGGTAAATGTTGGTGGACAGCCATTTTAGGTCTCTTCAGAGATGCTCAATTGGGTTTAAGTCAGGGCTCTGGCTGGGCCATTCAAGAACAGTCACAGAGTTGTTGTGAAGCCACTCCTTCATTATTTTAGCTGTGTGCTTAGGGTCATTGTCTTGTTGGAAGGTAAACCTTCGGCCCAGTCTGAGGTCCTGAGCACTCTGGAGAAGGTTTTCATCCAGGATATCCCTGTACTTGGCCACATTCATCTTTCCCTCGATTGCAACCAGTCGTCCTGTCCCTGCAGCTGAAAAACACCCCCACAGATGATGATGCCACCACCAAGCTTCACTGTTGGGACTGTATTGGACAGGTGATGAGCAGTGCCTGGTTTTCTCCACACATACCGCTTAGAATTAAGGCCAAAAAGTTCTCTTGGTCTCATCAGACCAGAGAATCTTATTTCTCACCATCTTGGAGTCCTTCAGGTGTTTTTTTAGCAAACTCCATGCGGGCTTTCATGTGTCTTGCACTGAGGATAGTCTTCCGTCGGGTCACTCTGCCATGGAGCCCCGACTGGTGGAGGGCTGCAGTGATGGTTGACTTTCTACAACTTTCTCCCATCTCCCGACTGCATCTCTGGAGCTCAGCCACAGTGATCTTTGGGTTCTTCTTTACCTCTCTTACCAAGGCTCTTCTCCCCCGATAGCTCAGCTTGGCTGGATGGCCAGCCGTAGGAAGGGTTCTGGTCATCCCAAACATCTTCCATTTAAGGATTATGGAAGCCACTGTGCTCTTAGGAACCATAAGTGCAGCAGAAATTTTTTTGTAATCTTGGCCAGATCTGTGTCTTGCCACAATTCTGTCTCTGAGCTCTTCAGGCAGTTCCTTTGACCTCATTCTCATTTGCTCTGACATGCACTGTGAGCTGTAAGGTCTTATATAGACAGGTGTGTGGCTTTCCTAATCAAGTCCAATCAGTATAATCAAACACAGCTGAACTCAAATGAAGTTGTTGAACCATCTCAAGGATGACCAGAAGAAATGGACAGTACCTGAGTTAAATATATGAGTGTCACAGCAAAGGGTCTGAATACTTAGGACCATGTGATATTTCAGTTTTTCATTTTTAATAAATCTGCAAAAATGTCAACAATTCTCTGTTTTTCTGTCAATATGGGGTGTTGTGTGTACATTAATGAGGAAAAAAAATTAACTCAAATGATTTTAGCAAATGGCTGCAATATAACAAAGAGTGAAAAATTTAAGGGGGTCTGAATACTTTCCGTCCCCACTGTATATCCAGCAGCAGCTCACTGAAGTTAAACCAAAGGTAAACCAGGTGACCTCAAATCAGCTGGCATACAAGGCAAGGCATCGATCACCGACAGCAGCTCTACACTTCCTCCTCCTCCTCACTGAACCGGAAGTCTGCGAACTGCAACCATGGGACTATTTCTTTTTAATAACCATTTGGAGTTTTCATGAGCCGTATGCCATAATAATCACAATTATGACAAATCACGGCTTAGACTCATTGCATGCAAAGCAAGATAGTTCATCTCATATATTAGTTTCACCTTTTAAGTTGCATTAGTGAAATAAATGAACTTTTGCATGATATTCTAATTTTTCGAGTATCACCTGTATGTACATTTAACATATTTTAGGAATGTTACATACCTGTAAAAGCCTCTCCAAAAACTCTGAGATTGCTGCTACTTCAGATGTGGCGTCACTTCTATAGCATTATCCTTCAATCCTCCCCCTGCAGCTGCTGTACTGGGGTGAGGGGTATAGGAGCTGGGTCAGCACACAGAATAATAAGACACTCCCAAAAGAGAAGCGGGCAATGAGGGTGGGGGCTGTTCTAGGGAGGTAACTAGTCACATTTTCTAGCAAGGCATGTTGAAAGTGAATGGAAAAATAATGCAAGTAAGCATTTAAAATACTTGAGTTTTCTGTATGCTACCTTCAATTTTTTTTACATTGATGACTGGTCCTTTTTAAAGTCAAAGCTGTAGATTCCTACTGCCTGGACACACTTTCTTACTCCATCATTTTAAACAGGGTGTTTATAGAATTGGAGAGGGTTAAGTTCCCCCCCCCAAAAAAAAAAACCCTCATTCCTCAAGAGTACATTTTCTTATGGCCATAAGGCATCTACAGTGGCTTGCGAAAGTATTCGGCCCCCTTGAACTTTTCAACCTTTTGCCACATTTCAGGCTTCAAACATAAAGATATAAAATTTTTATTTTTTGTGAAGAATCACCAACAAGTGGGACACAATTGTGAAGTGGAACGAAATCTTTTGGATTTTTGAAACTTTAACTAATAAAAAAAATGAAAAGTGGGGCGTGCAAAATTATTCGGCCCCCTTGCGTTAATACTTTGTAGAGCCACCTTTTGCTGCGATTACAGCTGCAAGTCGCTTGGGGTATGTCTCTATCAGTTTTGCACATCGAGAGACTGAAATTCTTGCCCATTCTTCCTTGCAAAACAGCTCGAGCTCAGTGAGGTTGGATGGAGACTGTTTGTGAACAGCAGTTTTCAGCTCTTTCCACAGATTCTCGATTGGATTCAGGTCTGGACTTTGACTTGGCCATTCTAACACCTTACGTTTATTTGTGAACCATTCCTTTGTAGATTTTGCTGTATGTTTGGGATCATTGTCTTGTTGGAAGATAAATCTCCGTCCCAGTTTCAGGTCTTTTGCAGACTCCAACAGGTTTTCATCCAGAATGGTCCTGTATTTGGCTGCATCCATCTTCCCCTCAATTTTAACCATCTTCCCTGTCCCTGCTGAAGAAAAGCAGGCCCAAACCATGATGCTGCCACTACCATGTTTGACAGTGGGGATGGTGTGTTGAGTGTGATGAGCTGTGTTGCTTTTACACCAAACATATCGTTTTGCATTATGGCCAAAAAGTTCGATTTTGGTTTCATCGGACCAGAGCACCTTCTTCCACATGTTTGGTGTGTCTCCCAGGTGGCTTGTGGCAAACTTTAGACAAGACTTTTTATGGATATCTTTGAGAAATGGCTTTCTTCTTGCCACTCTTCCATAAAGGCCAGATTTGTGCAGTGTACGACTGATTGTTGTCCTATGGACAGACTCTCCCACCTCAGCTGTAGTTCTCTGCAGTTCATCCAGAGTGATCATGGGCCTCTTGGCTGCATCTCTGATCAGTCTTCTCCTTGTCTGAGCTGAAAGTTTAGAGGGACAGCCAGGTCTTGGTAGATTTGCAGTGGTCTGATACTCCTTCCATTTCAAAATGATCGCTTGCACAGTGCTCCTTGGGATGTTTAAAGCTTGGGAAATCTTTTTGTATCCAAATCTGGCTTTAAACTTCTCCACAACAGTATTACAGACCTGCCTGGTGTGTTCCTTGGTCTTCATGATGCTCTCTGCGCTTTCAACAGAATCCTGAGACTATCACAGAGCAGGTGCATTTATACAGAGACTTGATTACACACAGGTGGATTCTATTTATCACCATCAGTCATTTAGGACAACACTGGATCATTCAGAGATCCTCGCTGAACTTCTGGAGTGAGTTTGCTGCACTGAAAGTAAAGGGGCCGAATAATTTTGCACGCACCACTTTTCAGTTTTTTAATTGCTAAAAAAGTTTAAAATATCCAATAGATTTCGTTCCACTTCACAATTGTGTCCCACTTGTTGGTGATTCTTCACAAAAAATTAAAATTTTATATCTTTAAAGCCTGAAATGTGGCAAAAGGTTGAAAAGTTCAAGGGGGCCGAATACTTTCGCAAGCCACTGTATGTACAGTATCTATTTAGTAAATGTTTTGTACTTTACCATCCAATTCCAGTCCTCTTTTGTACTGAAGTCTCTTGTACTGGAGATGCATAGACAGACCTGGTGCCCTTAGTTGCAGATTTGCTTTCCTCTGCTTCGTTCTTACTACAGGTAACTAACCTTTGTTGCTGATATACACGCACCAGTGTTAATACTCGATTGAAAAATACAACAAATTTAATATCTTTTGTTTCTACATAAATACAAGCACATTGTATAAAACAGACATCACAGTTTCCGATATGCTCCCACTGTGAGATCAAACAACTTGGCATTGGAAACACGTCCTTGCTTGTCCAATAGGTAATACAAAGGGCGACCTTTGATCTTAAGGGGTATCATGGCAGGAACCTCAGAGCGATGAGCCATACAAGAAATATGTCTTAAAGGAAGACTAAATGATGAACTGATCCCAAAAACACCTGCAGTGGCGATGGTTACTTTTTCTCCTCCAGCATGAAGGATCACAGAGCTGACAGAGCGGCGTGAGAACAACAAACCAGCTGCCATTACGAGGGTACCTAGGAAGATAGGTAGACAATTTACAATACTAGAAAAAAAAAAAAAAAATACAATCACAAACAATCTAGTTTCAAAACTACAAATCCTCAATTTATTTTTTTTACTGTGGGATAAGGCTATATATTAAATCTGACAACAGTGACAATCCTGTTAACTATTTTTGACAAAAATTGCAGTCAGCATCTAAGTGTATATTATTCCTCAAGCTAATATGACCTGCTCTATAATGTTTAGTGAAAGGAATCTTCCTTTCCCTGTCAAACTTTAAAAAATACTTTGGCTTCATGTACACGGGACGTTTTACAACCTCTCCTGAATGATTTCACTTGACAGATAGTAACCGGCGAAAAACATCAGTTTTGCCGCGTTTCCTTTTTAAAGCGTTTTTTTACATTTTTTTTTTCTATTTCAAATGGTCAAAAAATAAACACCTGTAAACAAATGCGGCTAAATGTGAGTT
Source organism: Aquarana catesbeiana (assembly GCF_042186555.1). Lineage (NCBI taxonomy): Eukaryota > Metazoa > Chordata > Amphibia > Anura > Ranidae > Aquarana > Aquarana catesbeiana. The sequence goes on along the minus strand of NC_133334.1, from coordinate 218,609,117 downwards.
AACACGTTTACAAGCTGTTACAGGCATTTGAAATGCCTCTGAACCATCCACCCTGAACGCATTTTTTTTTTTTTGCTTTCCAAAAAGTGCTTCTAAACGACTCTGGGTACATGTACTGCTAAGTTAACAGGAGAGTTCAGGGGCAGCTGAAAACAAAAATGCCCAACAGCAGTGTACATGAGGCCTAAGTGGGTCAGAGTAATATGGAATTTATTAAAGCTTAGGTGTGGGTAGAAACTTTATTGCGCACAGTAGCTAGGTACCAAAAGGGTACCTCTAATGATGCATGCCCCACCATTGGCTACACCTCCTTTTATGAAAAATTTTTATTTCAAATGCGGCTTCTCATGGTGATGTCACTGCTGAATTTCCAGAAGTGAAACAGACAGCTGGGACTGGAACATTGTGATTACAGCAGGTTCCTCGCTGTGCAGTTCCCCATTCATAAAATGTTAAAATACAAGGCGTTTTGTGATTGGCCAAGGAGAGATCATGATATTCACACACCCCGTATCCAATCACAGAATACCCTTATATTCTTTTAAATGAATACAATGTTTTCCGAATTTAGAAGCTACATAGCAGGCAACCTGCTCTGATTTTTCTACTTCAGCCCTGACTCAGTTTCACTACCCAAACTTCAGTGGTGGCATCGCCGTCACAGGCTGCAAGTAACATTTCTCAAGACAGAAGCGCCAGGCACCAATTGGCCACACATCTTTAGAGGTACCCTACTGCTACCTACCTAATACCCCCAATAAAACTTTTGCCCACACTTTAAAGCAAAAAAAAAAAAAAAGGGGGAATCAGCAGATGCAGTTACAAGAAGCACTCATCTGACGCAGTTACAAGAAGCACTCATCTGACACAGTTTTTTTTTTTTTTTTTACAGTTCTTTATTTAGAAACATCACATTCAAAGCATAAAATAAAATGGAATATCATTGCGCTACTAAAAAAAAAAATAATTATATGAATATGATAGCAGCCAGCATCACCAGTGTAGTAACCGTGCAATCAAAAAATTATAATAAATAAATGCAGCGCTAAGTGAAATGAAAAAAGGGGTGGGCTAACACTCCATAAATATATATGTTGTGTGTGATAGAAAATAATTCAACGTAGTAATAGTTGAACAGCTCAACAAGTAAAGTGAACCAACATACTTCAGTTGTTGAAAACAGTGTCCATAATAAAAGTTCATCAACATAAACAGTGTGATGTTTTTGGTGATAAAAGGAAAAAAAAAATATATATGTATGTGATATTCGAAATCGAATGAATGGTCTTCGTGTACTCATAATCCACACGTGAATGGAAGGGGTAAATGCGCTTACCAGACGGCGGAGTGTCATTCAGGCTTATGGATCAACCGATCCTAGAAGTGCTTTCTTGGAAGCGTTGGTAATAGGTTCCAAGGGTCCCATCTGGAGCAACCGTGGATGTAAGTGGTACTTTAATCTCCAATGGATGGATGAATTCCCCTTCACAGCTAGCGGGCAGTTGTCACAGGATACAGCTTTCACCGCACCAAATATTGGTTCATATGGAGAAAGAAAAAGGTCTCCACATAGTGCATGAATCAATTGTATAAGGTTTATTGAAAACCACAAAAAAGAGAAAGTTTCCTTTGTAAACAGCAGATACAAAAGGTAAAAAATCGTGATCACAAATGGTAAAAAAGATAAAGTCGCGTGGTAACAGGGCACAGACGGCTTCTGCGACCCGACATGTTTCGGACCATAGTCCTTCTACTGGGGCACTGGAGTACACGAAGACCATTCATTCGATTTTGAATATTACATACATATATATTTTTTTTTTTCCTTTTATCACCAAAAACATCACACTGTTTATGTTGATGAACTTTTATTATGGACACTGTTTTCAACAACTGAAGTATGTTGGTTCATTTTACTTGTTGTGCTGTTCAACCATTATTACTATGTTGAATTATTTGCTATCACACACACCATATATATTTATGGAGTGTTAGCCCACCCCTTTTTTCATTTCACTTAGCGCTGCATTTATTTATTATAATTTTTTTAAAGCATACAATGTACAGTCAACAACTAGAGGTGTAATAAGGTCATACAATCTAATCCACATGATATACCAGAGTCGTATACAAATGTGACAGGAGTTTCAAAAACATCAGTAAGATAAAAGTTCGGGGGTAAGGGTGCGAACCATAGCTGACATTCCAACATTACAATAGAATACTGAAGAACAAGCAGACCCAACCTATGTGCTACATTAAGACCCCTTTCAAACTGGCGTACTTTTCAGATGTTTTTATCGCTAAAAATAGCGCTGCCCGAGTGCTTTCACACTGGGGTGGTGCGCTTGCAGGACTGGGGAAAAAAAAAAAAAAAAAAAGTCCTGCAGGCAGCATCTTTGGGGTGTTGCAGGAGCAACACTCCCAAAATGCCTTGCCCATTGAAATGAATGGGCAGCGCTGTCGAAGAGCCTGCAAATCGATTCGGCAGCGCCCCTTTTAACCCTTTCTTCAGCTGCTAGTGAGGTTTTTAAGTGCCCTGCTAGTGGCTGAAAAGCGCTGCTATAACAGTTGTAAATCGGTGCTAAAACTAGTGGTGCTTTACCGTTAACGCCAGTGTTCTATCGAGAAGTGCCCGGAACCGCACAATAGCTTTACCGTTAACACCAGTGTTCTATCGAGAAGTGCCCGGAACTGCACAATAGCTGAGTTTACGATCAGCTGTTGTGTTGGCAAGACAGCACCTGCGCACAATAGCCGATGGAAGAAATTTTTCTGGCAGATTGTGCCTCGCGCTGGCGAGGCGTGTCCATGTCGGTGGGGGGTTATTCAATGATGGGCAGTGCTGCAAAACACATTTTCTGCTATTCTTCCTGGACGCTTGTGGGGCGTGTAGTCAACTGAAGGGCGTATTTTTCTATCTGAAAAATATGTGTTTTGCAGCACTGCCCTTCATTTAAAAATCCGCCCCTCACTGACATGAACACGCCTCACTAGCGCAAGGCACAAACTGACAAAAAATTTCTTCCGTCGGCTATCGTGTGCAGGTGCCGTCACAACAGCTGATCGTAAAATCAGCTGTTGTGCTGTTCCGGATGGCGCATGCGCAGTACATCCCGGGTACTTCTCGATAGCGGGCACTATCCGACAGAACACAGGCTCCGCCCTGGTGTGGAAGTGCCCTTAAAGTGGTTGTAAATCCTCACATATACCCAGTGAAGTGACTGTCCTCAAGTGATACACAGAGATGAAACAAATCCTTTTACATAAGTTGTACCCGTTTATTTAATGCCGTCTTTCCACTACATCCATTTAAAGTGCAAAATTTACACAGGATCTCAGCTCTAAAAAGAAGGGGCGGAGAGCTAAAGTTACATCGAGGAGAGCTGATTGACAGAAAGGAGCACACCCCCCTTCACACAGGGACAGAGCCAAGGCTGTCAATCACAGCATGTGTCCTCATGTGTATGTGTGTTTATATATATATATATACACACACACACACACACACACACACACACACACACACACACACACACACCACTTCTGCTGTGATAGGGGGATGCATTCTGTGTTACTGCACATCAGGGACTCAAATCCATCTCTTCCACTAGTAAAGCAGCACACATAGTAAACACAAACACCAGCTAGGCACACCATTAACCCTTTGATCACCCTAGATATTTAACCCCTTCCCAGCCAGTGACAGTGCATATTTTGAGCACTGATTACTGTATTAGTGTCACTGGTTCCCGCAAAGTGGCAGTTAGTGTCTGATTGTCCACTGCCATATCGCAGTCCCACTCTAAGTTGCTGATCGACGCCATTACTAGTATTAAAAAAAGAAATTTCCAGGATATATGCCATAGATTGTAGACACTATAACATTTGTGTAAACCAATCCGTATACGCTTATTGGGATTTTTTACCAAGAACATGTAGCAGAATACACACTGGCCTAAATTTATGAAGAAATCTGATTGTTTAATTTTTTTTATTGGATATGTTTTATAGCAGAAAGTTGGGTTTTTTTTCATAATTGTCAGTCTTTGTTTATAGCGCAAAAAATAAACACAGTGGTTATACCACCAAAAGAAAGCTCTGTGGGAAAAAAAATACAAATTTTATTTGGGTACATAGTAACTGTACCCAGTGATGGACGATTGTGCAATTATCATGAAAGTAAAGCAGTGCTGTATTGCAAAAAGTGGCCTGGTCATGAAGGGGGTTAAAAGTGGTTAAAGCATTTAACTCAAAAAAAAAAAAAAAAAAAAGGGGGGGGGGAATCATGCTCCTTTAAAGCATGTTATATGACACAGTGCTTGTCCTGTGTCATTTGGCCCCCTGTAACACCTAAAAAACCTGGCTGATCCTGCTAGTTTCTCCCCACCCCTCTGTAAACTGACCACGGTGTATCATGGCTGCTGAGGCCAGACACCGTGGTTAGTTTATGTGCCTCTGTCATCAGCAGCCTGCTATCTGCTCTCCTCTCTGCTCCTGTGTCCTCCTCCCCCTCCCCTCTTGCTGCTCTCATAACACTAACCTGTATACACCATCAGCACTGCCTCATATTGCAGTGTCCCCCTCTGTGAATGATTTATAAATATAAATGCTGCAAATACCTCATTTAAGAGCTGAGATTGCAGTCACATGACTAGCCAGCTCTCTCCTCCTCCCCTCCAGAGTGACATCAGCAGAGGAATCTCAGCCCCACCCGCTGTATGTCTCAGGAGGAGGAAAGGAGAAAGCTGGCCAGTCATGTGATCGCAATCTCGGCTGTAAAATGAAGTATTTGCAGCATTTATTATTTTTTATAAATCACAAACAGAGGGGGATACTACAATAGGAGGTGCATACAGGTTAGAGTAGCTTAACAACCACTTTAAAGATGAATTCCAATTAAATGTTATTGGTACATAGCTACAGTGGTCCAGCTTCAACCAATGTAACTATATACAGTATATTCCATACCTAGCTGATACCCCTGGAAGCTGAAAATTGTCTCAAGTAGCCAACTTGGAGTAGATACAATAAAACCGTAGCTCTAGCCTGTGAACAAAGTCTGAAAACCAGTAAACTGGAGATAAACCATAAATAGTCCAATAATAATAATGGAGATCTTATAGTCCAATAATAATAATGGAGATCTTGTCTCAGGGATGAGGACACATGGAATAAAGTGATAATGGTTGCCTGAGATCAGGGTCAAGCATGCATAAGAGGCAACATCTGCACAGCCAACCTCAGAAAAAGAAGGCTGGATGGTTCATATTTGACATGCAAGTGGATGCTGTTTTATCCTCTAAAAGTGAATCTTATACGGACATCACTCTGCCTTTTATCTTTACTGAAGTAGACACTGGAGTTTATTTACTAAAGCTGGAGAGTGCAAAATCTGGTGCACTTCTGCATATAAACCAATCAGCTTCCAGGGTTTATTGCCAAAGCTTAATTGAACAAGCTAAAGTCAGAAGCTGATTGGCTACCATTCACAGCTGCACCAGATTCGGAATGCACCAGTTTTAGTAAATCAACCCCACTGCTGCTTCGGTGATCTCCACTTGCTTCTGGGGCCGATGCCGAGGGGCCGGCCTAATGCATTATGAACACAGGAGGTTGGCTACTTGGCACTGGCACCACTCAGAATGCTTTACATCTCTAAATAAATGCAAAGCATTCTCTAATTAAGGAAGGTGGAGAGCAGGACACCACCTGCAATCATGATCAGTACATCACAGCGCAAGCTACCTGCAGAACTTTCCTGTAGTCCCAGTTTTCTATGCAGGTACGGACCTATTATTATGCTAGAGTAAGTGATCAATGAGCTACCAAGTGTAATGATGTCACTGAAATTGTGCTCCATTGAGATCTCAAAGTACTTCTGCTGCAGTGCCAGACAGAACTTGACTTTCCATTCACAGGTATATGGATGATGCAACTGTACGGAAGGGTCATACAGGAGCAGTCATCAGGATTGATAGTCCTAGATCCCCCCTTGCTCTAGTTGTACAGTAAACTTCAGGGTTTAATTTACCCTTAAATAGTTTATTTGGACCAAGCTGGTTCACACAAACTATTTCTATCACTAGTACATGTGGCTGCTGTCTGTGCTACTTCAGCTACATACAATATACAGCGCTGCGTTCCAGCAGCTTCCGGTCCAGTTCTGTGAATGAATGACGCAGCTGTGCAGGCGGAGTCCACACACAGCCACGCCCATTTTAAACCATGACACCGGTGAGGGGAACATCAGCTGGAACAGGTTACACCCTAGGTATGGGTGGAATATGTTCCAAAAAGTGAACTTCCCTTTTAAAGTTAAATGAAACTTGGAGTTAGGCTTTAAACACTTACATGTCCGCTGCAAATCTTTTCTCTGCTCCTTCATAGTGCTACGTGTTCGATGTGACAGTTTAACCACTTGACGACGGACTCATAGTAAAAATACATCATTAATTTGACGTTAAATACCGGGGTTATGGAAGCAAATAGCTGCCATAACCCCGGTATCGTTTTTTTACTATGGCCGGTTCACTTTTAGATAAAAGTGGTCCCGCAGAATACATCCCCCCCCCCCGTTGCTTCCCAGGCTTACCTGACCCATCAGTATAACCAAGGAGCGATCCGATGCGGCTGTTGCTGGGCAGGAACACAAGTGAGGCCAAGATGGCCGTCACACCTCTCTATGCCCTTGGAGGACCGGAGCAATGCCTGGAGTCTCTTCTGGTTCCCATGCAATGGTAAACAATTTTTTTTTTTTTTAAGTAAAAGTTAAAAAAAACAAAAAAAAAAAACATTTTTTCCCCCTTTGCTGTTAAAGGGTAAATGGGGTCTTTTTGACCCCAGATCTCTCCATAAAGAGGACCTGTCATCCTTATTTCTATTACAAGGGATGTTTACATTCCTTGTAATAGGTTAAAAAGTGATCAAAATGAATAAAGGGAAAGTGTAAAAATAAAATGTATAATAAGAAAAAATAAAATGTAGAGCTCCCCAGCAGTGCTCACGCACAGAAGCAAATGCATACGTAAGCCACACAAGCTTATGTAAACGGTGTTCAAACCACACATGTGGGATATCACCGCGTTCCTTTAGAGTGTAAGCAATAATTCTAGCGCAAGACCTCCTCTGTAACTAACATTTTTAACAGGTTACCCGTTTAAAGTGTCGTCTATGGAGACTTTTAAGTAACGCAGTTTGTCACAAACGTTTTCTCCACAAGAAATTTTAAAGCATGCTACGTCAGGTATTTACTCGGCGTAAAATCATCTTTCATATCATACAAAAAAAAAATTGGGACACTTTTTTTTTTTTACTCTTAAATACATATTTTTTTTCCCCAAAAAAACTGTTTGAAAGACCGCTACGCAAATACGGTGCGACATAAAATATTGCAACGATCGCCATTGTATGCTCTAGGGTCTCTGATTAAAAAAAGTAAATAAATAATATCGAATTTTTTTTTCTTGCAAAAAATACTAAAGGTTCCAGAAAGGGTCTGGTTTTCAAGTGGTGAACAGCCTGTCTTCCAGGGAGCCCAGTGCTTACACTAAAGCAGGCCTGAGGAGCCACAGAGCCCAGCAGGGCCCCAGATGTCTGACCAACCTGGAAGTGAGAACGGAAGGGACTTCATGCTGGATAAAGATCTTCTTTTACACTAGGGTACCAATGTTTCATATAAATGACCGGATCACTTTAAAAGTCATGAGAAACATGGAGGCGATAACGGCTGACTTGTGTACATAATACTTGTTGCCTGGCTGTCAATGAGCTCCAATCACAGCAGCAGATAGAATGACCTACCCACTGACAGGCAGCCCAGAGTGAACGCCGTCCTCCACAAGGGGGAGCCCATGTTCCTCCCCTTCACCTCCCCGTCCTGTCCCTGGTTTCTCTGTCTGATGTCCCGCAGAGTCGTGAAGCCGAAGTGCGCCAAGTACGCCCAGAAGCCGGTCTGAGCCACACAGAACAGCCCCAGCAGGCGGAAGAAGCGCGGCCTCCGGTGCTCGAACAGCACCACATCTCGGCCCACCGGCTCTATCTTATAGTGACGCGCTAGAAGCGCCGCCTTCGGCCTCCACCGGTAACAGGACCGGAGGTTTCCTAGGAACCGAAGCATACCGCTCCTAATGACCCTGCACAGGGACTGCGAGCCTGAGTCGCGCTTTAGTGATGTAATGACGTGTTGTACGAGGTGTGTCTGCCTACTTCCGGGAGGAGAAAGATGGCGTCTGCGCATGTACTGCAATCACTGAATACACTCTTGTGGTTTAGTTATTATTAACCACTTAAAGAGGTTGTAAACCTCCGGAAAGAAAACAAAACTGCAAGACAAAGGCATAATGAGCTAATATGCATCGCATACTCATACTAGCTCATTATGAAATACCTTAGAACGATCATGCCCTGCAGTGCGCCCCACACTCCGCTCCCACGGCCAACATCTTTCACCAGAGTTACTTCAGGGCTAGCGGGCTCCGGCACTGTGATTGGCCGGAGCTGCGATTATGTCTCTCCCACGCATGTATGCAGGTGCGCCAGTCACGGCACAGGTACTGAAGGAACAGCACGAGCGGGCTGTTGCGCATGCGCCGATGACGTCGGCAGCAGTGCATATAGTGAATATCTCCTAAACTGTGCAAGTATAGGAGATATTTACAGTACCTACAAGTAAGCCTTATTATAGGCTTACTTATAGATACAAGTGGTGCAATCGCGCTTATCCTGACACACTGCAACACCGATCTCTAGAAAGAGCCTCTGACGGAGGCTCTTTACCATGTAATCAGCTGTGTCCAGTCACGACTGACCACAGTTTAGACAGGAAGAGCCACCCTGGACCACCAGGGATATGCCAATCAGTGCCCATCAGCAATGCCTGCCAGTGCCATCAGTGATGCCTATAAGTGCCATCTATCAGTGCCACTCATAAGTACCCATCAGTGCAGCCTTTCAGTGCCACCTATGAATGCCCATCAGTGCATCCTCATTAGTGCCCATCAGTGAAGAAGAAAACTTACTTGTTTACAAAATTGTATAAAGAAACAAAGAAAATACTTTTTTTTTCAAAATTTTCAGTCTTTTTTTATTTGTTTAGCAAAAAATAAAAATTGCAGAGGTGATCAAATACCACCAAAAGAAAGCTCTATTTGTGGGAACGAAATAATAAAAATGTTGTTTGGGTACAGTGTAGCATGACCGCGCAATTGTCATTCAAAAAGTGACAGCGCTGAAAGCTGAAAATTGGCTTGGGCAAGAAGGGGGGTAAAGTGCCCTGTATTGAAGTGGTTAAGGACCAAGTCTACTTTTGACACTTTTTGTTTACAAGTTGAAATATTTTTTTTTTTTGCTAGAAAATTACTTAGAACCCTCAAACGTATATATATTTTTTCAGACACCCTAGACCTAGAGAATAAAACGGAGAATGTTGCAATAGTTTATGTCACACCGTATTTGCGCAGCAGTCTTAGAAGTTTTTTTTGGAAAAAATACACTTTTAAATTAAAAAATAAGAAAACAGTAAAGTTAGCCCAATTTTTGTCTATATTGTGAAAGATAATGTTACATCGAGTAAATAGATACCCAACGTGTCATGCTTCAAAATTGCACCCACTTGTGGAATTTCTACAGGCTACTAGTTTTGAGTTACAGAGAAGATCTAGTGCTAGGATTATTGCTCTCACTCGATCGTGGCAATACCTCATGTGTTATTTACATATGTGGGCACAACTTGCGTATGCGTTCACTTCTGCGCATGAACTCAGAGGGAGGGGGCGCTTTAAATGTTTGTTTTTATTCTTATTTAGTTTACTTGTTTTTTTTTTTATACTGTCCTTTTAAAAAAAATGTAATAGAAATAAGCAGGACAGGGCCTCTTTAACCGCTTGCCGACCAGCTCAGCTGTGCAAATCGCTGTACTAGTACGGCGGTCCCTTTAATGGCTATAGCAGGCCCACAAGCCCGCAGCGCGTGGCCGGCAGGCGTGATGTCCGCCAGCCACCTGCGATCGCTCCACAGAGAGCCAGAATGGGGATCTGTCAATGTAAACAAACAGATCCCCGTTCTGTCAGGGGAGTAGAGAGAGATTGTCTGTTCCTAGTGATCAAGAACAGCGATCTCTCTCTATTCCCAGTCAGTCCACCCCCTCCCCCCAGGGAACACTTAACCCCTTGATCTCCCCCTAGTGTTAACCCCTTCCCTGCCAGTGTCATTTCTACAGTGATCAGTGGCTATTTTTAGCTCTGATCACTCAAATAATGTCACTGGTCCCAAAAAAGTGTCAACAGTTTCTGATCTGTCCACCACAATGTCGCAGTACCGCTAAAAAAAATCGCTGATCACCACCATTACTAGTAAAAAAAAAAAATACATAATAAAAATGCCATAAATATATCCCCTATTTTGTAGACGCTATAACTTTTATGCAAACCAATCAATATACGCTTTTTGCTATTTTTTTTTTACCAAAAATATGTAGGAGAATACATATTGGCTTAAACTGATGAAGACATTTGTTTATTTTTTTTACATTTTTTTGGATATTTATTATAGCAAAAAGTAAAAAATATATTTTTTTTTTTTCTAAAATTGTCAAAACTGCAGAGGTGACCAAATACCACCAAAAGAAAGCTCTATTTCTGGGGAAAAAAGGACATAAATTTTGTTTGGGTACATCGTCGCACGACTGCGCAATTGTCAGTTAAAGCGACACAGTGCAGTATCACAAAAAATAGCCTGGTCATTAAGGGGGTACATCCTTCTGGGGCTGATGTGGTTAATGTGAGATCTGGGGTCAAAAAGACCTCAGATCAAACATTTACACTTAAAAGCAATGAAAAAAAAATTGTCCCTTTAAGGCCAGAGGACAGAGGTGACGTTTGACGTCGTTCCAGTCCTCCAAGGGTGTAGGGGCCATCTTGCCCTCACTCGATTTCCTGCCCATCTGGCCACTGGCCCCAATAGCTTCCGCTGGTTCTACTGGCTCCGGTAAGCAGCAGGGAAAGCCCGGTACGTGGCGGCAAGGGGGCACCAATCCTGTCGTCCATAAAAGTGATCTTGCTGGGAATCTGCTGCTGAGACCACTTTTATGTGAAAGAGGATCGCCGGCTGTAGTTAGAAATACTGGGGTTTTATTGAGCTATTTGCTGCCATAAAAACAGTATTTAACATCAAAGTAGTGACAAATATCCATTGGTGGCAGTTCGGAAGTGGTTTAAGTTAAAAATGTAAAAAAGAAAAAAACACAACATGCAGAGAGCAAATATATAACATGCAGCCAGTGAAGTAATACAAAACCCTAACTGCCCACACTAACACAACACCCAAAATTTACTGGCACACACGAGTTTTTACTGGCATTTCCAAAAGGATAAAAATTACAGTTTTAAGTCCAAGTTTCAGTATTTAGGCTACAAACAAGTACAATATGCAATTAAGGTAGATATTAAGGCAAAAAACATATTTCTTATTTTATTTTTGAAATAGTAGGTAAGTAGCTCAGGGGCAGGACTCAAGAGGGCAAGTTACAAAACATTTATCAAATTCAGTACATAAAAGTATCCATGAGACTACAAAATATATATTCTCCATGCCAGGTGGTCCCTTCAGTCCACTCTAGTCCAAACAGCACTGACAGTCCCGCTCCCGGCTTGCCTTGCTCCTGTCCCCCAGACCCACACATGAGGCTGCGGGCGCTCCGCTCGGTTGCCGTGCACCATGACAGCACACAACAAGCTCAGGCACCGCCTCCACCAGACCTTCCCTCATTTACAGACCGAAGTTCATCCCTTTGATCTAAAAGAACTAAGTTACAATGTTTCTCTTTATCTCTGTCTAAGCAATGTTGTCATAATGGATTTTTATTTTTTCACAGGTGTTAGCTGTGAACAGGGAACTCTGCACTGAATCGGGAAAATGCTTTGTTAAGATCGCGAGGGGGGTAGATCTGATTCTTTAGCGATTATTCGTGCAGCTCTACTATAGCTGTAACTTTAGTGTGCATAAACATGGCCCTTTTATCTTTAAAAGAGTTTTGTTTTTTGTTTTACATGATTCTTGCAATTAATAAAATGTAATTTTAATATTTACTAGTTGAATTTCTAATATATTTAAATTTGCTCCAGTGGGAGAAAAAATCCTTCCTGATCCCCCAAGAGGCAATCGGATATTACCTGGATGAGCTTTACCTATAAATGTTAGTATCCAGTTATATTATGTACATTTAGAAAATAATCCAGGCCTTCCTTAAAACAATCCACAGTATTGAGTTGACCAGAACCAGCTCCTGAGGGAGTCTATTTCACATTTTCACAGCTCTTACTGTGAAGAAGCCTTTCCATATTTGGAGATTGAATAAGTTCACTATATGGACCATTTACTGTGTCTTGAAAAAGTATTCACACCCCTTGACATTTTCCACATTTTACAACCAAGAACGTAAATGTATTTTATTGGGATTTTATGTGATAGACCAACACAAAATGGCACATAATTGTAAAGTGCAAAGAAAATTGATAAATGGTCTTCAACATTTTTTACAAATAAATATCTGAAAAGTGCGGCGTGCATTTATATTCAGCCTCCCTGAGTCAATACTTTGTAGAAGCATCTTTTGCTGCTATTACAGCTGCAAGTCTTTTTGGGGATGTCTCTACCAGCTTTGCACATCTAGAGAGTGACATTTTTGCCCATTCTTCCTTGCAAAATAGCTCAAGCTCTGTCAGATTGGATGGAGAGCGTCTGAACAGCAATTTTCAAATCTTGCCACAGATTCTCAATTGGATTTAGGTCTGGACTTTGACTGGGCCATTCTAACAAATGAATATGCTTTGATCTAAACCATTCCATTGTAGCTCTGGCTGTATATTTAGGGTCGTTGTCCTGCTGGAAGGTGAACCTCCACCTCAGTCTCAAGTGTTTTGCAGACTCTAATGCCGCGTACACACGGTCGGACTTTTCGTCTACAAAAGTCCAACGGACGCTGACGGACTAAAGCTGGCTGGTAATCCGATCGTGTGTGGGCTTCTCCGGACTTTCAACGGACTTTTTTAGCCTCAAATCCGACGGACTTTAGATTTGAAGCATGCTTCAAATCTTTACGTCGTAACTACGACGGACCCCGAAGTCCGCTCGTCTGTATGCTAGTCCGACGGACAAAAAAACGACGCATGCTCATAAGCAAAAACTAAACGGAAGCACTCGGTCTAGTAAAACTAGTGTTCGTATTGTAGGTAGCACATTCATCACGCTGCAAAATCTGTGATCGTTGAATGCAGCGCATTTTATTTCTTCTTTACGAAGGCTCTATAAAGAACGAAGGTGTTTTGCTGTTCATAATCAGAGTTCTCCCAAACTGATTTCTGGATTCTTTTTCTCTTTGATCTCATGAATGATATAGTATGCATTTTAAAAACAATGTTTCCATACTAATAATACTTTTTCCCCTTTTTTTTTTTTAGGTTTGTAAAGTTAACACAAAGAACCCATTATTATTTTTTTTTTTTATAGTGATTATTTTTTAGTTTTTAGATAAAGTTAACCCAAAGCACCGTTTTTGGTTACGTAAATTTTTTGATTTTCAAGACTTACCACTTGAACATTATTAACATTAGTAATGTATTTTTGGTGTGTTTTTTTTCAAACTCAATGAGATTGTTGTCCCTTGTTAATTTAACATTGTGTGTAAAATCAATGATTTCAAAGAAAAAACATAAAGTCTTTTGCTAAACTCAAAAAATGATCCATTTATTCATGGTCAAAATAAAATAAAGAGGAAGTCAACGCTGGAAAAAGTCGGTGTACCAGAAAATTGGGATCTTGCGGAGTCCATATAAGAGGGAGCACAATCTGGTCCAAGAATCCCAGAGATCAACAGCACCAGCAGATGATCTAGATGTCCCCAGACTGTGGTCCTACAACAGCCTGCGTCTTCTGTCAGACCAGACTGAACCCAGGTCATCATTTTCTTCTCTTCCCTGCAGCCTTTCCTCCACGCTGCCCTGCAGCCTTCCCTGTAGCCTTCTTTTGAGGCTGTGGCTCTGGTGTTTCAGTTGTGGCAGGAGGAGGAGGAGGAGGAGGAGGAGGAGGAGGAGGAGGAGGGGGGGCTGCCTCATGTAGTTGGGTGTTTTGTGTTAGCGTGCCCTGCAGCCCCTTATGGATTGTTTCCCCAAATAGGCGCTCACAAATGAGGCGCTGCTCCCTATTCATCTGAAGAAGCCTGCTGGCTAAGTAGCAGCCATAGGATTCTTCCGCTTCGGGGGGGCTCCTTAAAAAACGGGTGGCCTCTTGCATGAGGCGCAGGGATGCGTCCTGTGTGACCATCCCCTTCCTGGCCCTTTTTTTGGGAAGGTGGAGGGGAGGCACTTGGGATTCGGTCAGGCTCCTACTGGGCCCAGCCACCTCACTTGGCCCAGCCACCTCACTTGGCCCAGCCACCTCACTGGGAGCAGCCACCTCACTGGGAGCAGCCACCTCCTGCCTGACACTGGGCCCAGCCTCCTCCAGGATGATGGTGAATCCGGCCTCCTCCAGGCTGTCCATGGGCCTGGTCTCCTCCTGCCTGCCACTTTCCCCACATTCCTCCTGGATGGACTCATCCTGTGTATAAAAAAAGGACAATAGTTTGAGTATATTTTTTTGGGTTCATCAATGACACACAGTTTGCTTCTCATGAATAGCAAATTCAATGTGAATACTTCTCTTTAATAAAAGAGTCTAATCAGACACCCTAATTATTTCAAGCAGGTGCCAAACATATTTAGCCACTACTGTCAATTGATATGTATACACAATTTTGAGTGCCAAATTATTTTAGACAATTATAACATCCAGTTAACATCATTAATATTAGTACAGTAAATATTTGTTAAAATAATTTACCTGACTCCAGATGGTCATATCTGGTTCATCCAGGATGGAAGACCCAGCTTGCTCCTCATCAGCCTCTGCTGGGGTGGAGGGAAGGGTGGAGGGAAGGGTTGAAAGTGATGGCCTGGCTTCATTCTGGTCATCCAGAAAACGGAGTTGATTATAGTACCACAGCCTGGGTACATAAACATCATCTGCTGATGCTCCTGATCTCCTTGATTCCTGGATCTTCTTATGCTCCCTCTTATACATGTTCCTCAAGACCCCAATTTTCTTGAGCAATGTCTCCATTGTTGCTTCTGGGATGGTCGCCTGGACAAAGGCCAGAAGTCTCTCCAGCGTTGACTTCCTCACATGCTTAGCATAATACTGAGGGTGTTTCACCTCCCACAAATTCCTCATCTCTCGATATTTGGAAATAAAAGATGTAAGGAACTCTGGATCCTTAAATAGGGGATTCATTATATCTGGAAAAGATGAAGTCACAAGACAAAAAACACTTTTATTATAGGTTTCGGCTAACCCCTCATCATCTTCTCCCTATGTAGGCCTCATCAATCTATCAAGCCATATAGGCCGCTTGCTACAAAGTCATGACCATAAAAACCAAAAAAAAAAAAAAAAATATCTAAAATTACCTTCGTTTTGTAACGTCCAGGTCCACTATCACCTACCACAGAACGTACGTACGACACGTGCGGAAGGGCCCTCTTTATACACTACGCATGTGTGAAACTCCGCCTGCGTCGCCCGCCCCTGACGTTCGAAATTAACTCATGTTCTCCGCCCCCTAATTCGACGCACAGAACGTACGTACGACACGTGCGGAAGGGCCCTCTTTATACACTACGCATGT